>NW_023501253.1:0-194168 GCF_013396195.1 Fusarium tjaetaba
CAAATGAGGCTCGTCTTCATCCTGGTCGTGAGCAGACCAGAAAAAGGGACCAACTACTGAAGTCGTCTCGATTCCCCGGTGTGGCAAGTTCAAGGTGCGAACCATGGAGCTGTATCTATCCGGCGGAAGTGAGATAACCTTTGGGAGAAACGTATCGGGATGCTTGGCGTTCTTTTGAACTCTTGGCGGCGGCGGTGTTAGTGGACTCTATCTCGATGTTTTGCGACGTTGGATCTCACATTATTCGTACACCACTGAGAAGCTTAGTGCCAGACCTCAGATGATCTGGCGGCGCAAAGGCACCCTATCCTTGTCAATTGAGTCCTGCGATATGGGATACTTTGCGTTTCAAGGCATTGACTTACCCTTTGATGAAGAAAGTTGTCAAATTCATCATCGGGCAAGGGGTGCTCCTCGCAGACATCATAGAACGGATCCTAGTGAGCGCATTAGCAAGCATTGTTCTTGATACAAAGTCCATTCGAGACATAACTTACCGAGTAATTGAAGACCTGGATATAGCTGGTCTCTTCTTTGACAACGCGACACTGGTCAACGTAATGTCGAAACAAATAGTCTTCCATTGCGACTGCGATGCAAGAATCCGAGCTAAGATGCTGCNNAGGTAGGTAGGTAGGTAGGTATCCAGAAGGCGGGTGTTTTTAAGATCTCTCACATTGGATCCAATGTCCTAAAAAAAGCCACCTCCACCGGATTCGCTGCCCGTCCTGGTCCTTGCAGGTCGCTAGTCAAAGCTTGGCTGTGGGCTTTTTGGAGGACTCGATCAAGAGGTGAATGTTGGACTTGGTACAAGAGAGAAGAAAACGTACGGATAGAAGCAAAAGAATCGGTGAGTTTATAAGACACAGGGCTAGTAGGGATTGTGACTACCTAGGCATCTTACCCAGGTATTGGATGAGGCTGAATCAAATGTCAGACAGGGTGACATGCATTGATTGAAAAAAGCATCGAGAAATGGGCATCGGTTCTGTCCTGTCGAACATAAAATCAATGATGAATTGAATCAATTGAAAGGGAAGCAGTATTACCTGCCTAGGTACCTTGTCATTAGATCACAACCCAACCTCGCCATCTTTTGAATATTTTGTGTGAACTGCAAAGTACAGCAAAGACAAGCACATTCTTTCATAACGGTCCGTCCCTTCGGAGATTGATGGCGGCCGCTCCCAAAATCCCAACCCCAGCTTTACTTAGCGCCACTTAAAAGAGGAACCCGAACCCGTTCTTTAGTGGCTGAGTGGAGCCAGCCATTCAATCACAGCGGTGGAAGATGAAGCAGACTTTCTATTAGCTGGGGATTCTACGGATAGAGATACTCCGTAGTTTCTGACAAAAATTATAAAGGAAACGTCATAGCAACGTTGATAGACTGAAAACATTAATGGAATTGCGCATATTCATCAATTAGTCACCAAGACGGACTAGATATACTATGGGTACTTGAGTATAAGGATGCCGCAGTACGGATATTCGTTCAAGGCTATTCTGTGGCCTGGGCTACTACTTGCATAGGATGTGTTCACCTGGCTTTCCAAACTGAGCTCATCAACCAACAGCCAACAGCCAACCAACTCTCCAACCAGAGATTCCCAGGTGCCGTCTTTTTCATCAACCCTTTCCTGCAATTGCGTGAAACATGAACCAACGAAAAATAACACAGTTCCAGCATCTCATATCCAAGACGAAAGCGCACCAGCATGAACGCCCACCCGAAGTTGACTACACCAAGAGAGGTTTGTTTCCAACCTAATCATACAAGTGCATCCATAACTCGCTCTCAAGCACTTTCTTAAAACTCCGTAAACATATGACCGTACCTGGAAAGGGTTAGTGTGGTCAATTAATGGAGATTGCAAATCATCACTCACTCATCTGGTGCCGTAACCACTCCGTACTTCTCGGGATCTTCAGGGTAACGATCGAATTGACTCGCGTCTCCAGCACCCGCCTTGACTGGTGGCGTGTAAGGTGCGTCAATGTCCTTCCTGGCTAATCGATCCCAGGTGACTTCAGCGAACCAAGGATGGGTCTTCACGTCATCTGGGCCTCCGTAGAGATTACCTAGTCGCTTTGTGAGATCGGCTGTGATCAGACGCTCAAGGAGATTTTGAGCGTCCGCGTTGACGTATGCCGGATATTTAACTTTGCCCTTGAGAATGTTTTCGTAGATCTTCATGGGAGATCCACTATCCCAGAAGGGAGTGTAACCGCAAAGCATTTCGTATATCAGGATACCCAGGGACCACCTGGTACGCCAAACATGTTAGTCCATTTCTGTTCTATCGCCAGTCGCAATAACCTACCAATCCACGGATTTGTTGTAGCCTTTGTTAGAGACCACTTCAGGCGCTAGGTAATCCGGAGTACCACACAAAGTCCACGTCTTATCAGGCACACGCTTCGCGAAACCGAAATCTGTGATCTTCAGATGGCCATGCCGATCAAGCAGCAAATTTTCCGGCTTGAGATCGCGGTATATAATGTTCTTTGAATGGAGGTATTCTAAAGCTAAAGTGACCTCCGCGGCGTAGAATTTGGCAACGGGGTTAGGAAAACGCTGCAGTGTGTTAGTCGGGTCAAATGGGTTTTTTGGAGAGTATCATATCAAACTTACTCCCGACTTCCTCAGAAGTGAAAACAGCTCTCCACCTTCAACAAAATCCATCACCATGTAGAGGTTCTTGGGGTCCTGGAAAGTGCCCCAGAGGGTGATAAGGAAAGGGTGTTTGACGTCAGCTAGCATGCGACGTTCGTCATTGGTATGTTCGACTTGCTTCATTTTGACCACCTGGGCCTTCTTGAGCACCTTGACCGCATAGAAACGCTGGTTGTGCTTCGATTGGACTAAATGTACTCGACCGAAGCTACCAGTTCCAAGCGTCCTCAAGATATCGAAGTCACCCAACGAGTATTTTCCCTTTGTTACGCGCATGACTGAACCGGTGCTAGCGTTCTGTTGATGGTGCGGCTGGTGTTGGTACTGTTGTTGCTGTTGCGCTTGATTCTGACTCTGGTTCTGCTGTTGTTGGAACTGCTGAGATGGCTGCTGGTGTTGTTGCTGCGCCTGCGCCTGCGACTGTTGCTGTTGCTGTTGCGGAGGCATACTCGGCTGTGGCAGAGCTTGCTGCTGCTGCTGTTGGAGGGCTGCGGGATCAGTTCCGGGACTGACGGTCTGCGGTCGATGGCTGTCTATCGTGGCGGCTAGGTACTGCGGGTTGGTCTGGCCGTTGTTGTAGGAATTGCCCTGGGCATTGTGCTGCTGCTGGGGCGGGTTGATGAGGTTATTGATGCTGGGTAGGTTCTGATGATCGTGATTCATAGGACTGCCCGCACCGTATGAGGGTTGATGGAGGTTAATTGCGCTCATATCTTCTTGTTGCTGTCCGCCCGTAGCTGCTGTCGTCTGCTCATTCGGCGCAGAGGATTGATTCGATTGAGACACGGCACCTTCCTGAATCTGGTCGGGCTGCTGCTGCTGCTGTTGCTGGTTCTGGTTCTGGCCGTTGGTTGGTTGGGCACTTGGTGCTGAGGTGGATTGCCTGCTTGTTCGAGGCAGGTGAAAAGCTTTGGAGATGGACTTGGACCTGGAAGTGGTAGGAGTAACTGGACTAGTTGGACTTGAAGCAGAAGGGTCAGAGTTGCCCTCTCTGGTCCGCTTTTTCTTGAGAAACCCCAGTGAAGGCATAGGGTAGTAATAGTGTGACGACAGAAAGAGAGGGGGGAGAGAATTGCAAGAGACGGGAAGCGGGGAGGGGATGAGATAGGTAGTCGTAGTTAGTGTGTAGTGGTGGTGGTTGCGGTAGAATGGACCCAAAGATGAGGAAACACTCTGTGCAGATCGATCGAACGGAACGGAACAGGTCAGTTTACCCAGCCCAGCTTCTCAGCTTGGTTTGTGGTGGGCTTGTGGTGGATGTGGATGGATCCAATTGTGGGATAATCGGTTGAATTATGCCTTACTGAGAGCTCTCCGATTGATTGACAACAGGATGACAGATACGGAAGAGATAATAGAGAGAGGGACAGATGGATGAGACAGCAAAGTTGGAGGGATTTGAGCACGTTTGCGTCTCCTGGACCAGCAAGAGGTCAGTGAGCTCGCCTGGTGCAACCTACTAGCCCGAGCTAACCTTGCAATTGCAGCTCTTTCAAGTTCAGGTACAGCAACGTAATAGTGGGGAGAGGCTGGAGGCTGACGTGACGTGCTGGTCTCGTCTGTTCAAGATCAGCCTGTCTTTCTGTGGGGAAGCTCTCTTTCAGCTCGCTCAGAGGTTAGGTTAGGTTAGGTAGTAAACAACGGTATCCAGAGCTATGGGCCTAACAAGCATGCGTGGATAGGACAGTGAGAATAAAGACAATGCTCGGTGGTGAGAACCTGGGCTTTGTTTTTCCTTCTTTTTGGTTTCGTAAGTGAACAAAGGATTTGGACTCTTGGCGCATTCCACCCGAGGCCGGCAATTGGATGGCTGATACTATTCCTTGGCTCTCTCTGGTGGCTGGCAAAGGTGGAGGGATAGGTAGGATAACGAATAGCCAAAGAGCCCTCGTTTGAGACTTTCTGTGCCTTGAAAGATGCTTTTGGTTTTGGTTTTTCGCCGTTCAAACAGCCATGCCAAAACTGAGCCCGTCTAATTGTGAGTGACCAAAATTTTTGCACAAGAGAATGGGATATGAATGATTGTGAAGGCAGGGCAACCCAGAATAAGGCACCTTAAGCAAGCTAGTGACGGTACAAGGTTTAAGCAGGCCGGTGATGATGTAGGTAGTAATTGGAGCTCCGCCCACAACGAAAGTTGCCCCTCTTTCAGATCGGATCAACGATTGAACACGAGCGGGAGCTGGTACTGATACTGATGGGCACAAAATGATGCCGCGAGTTGCTATTGCCGCGGGCTTCTTCGCTCTTGTGAGCTCGCTTGCGGTGCCTTGTGTCGGTTCGTGTCCAAAAAGAGGCGCCAACTTGTCAAGACGATATCTCTTTAGCGGCAATTGGTTAATTGATCTGCAGCTCTAGCATGTAACTAGTAGCTTATAGCAGCCGCGAGGATGGCAAGAATGGCACGGGCTGGATCAGAGCATAGAGAGCAATGCGATGATGTCGATGTTTCTAATAGACTTGGTTGAAATTGCAAATACCGAGGACAAAGAGCACACAGCGAGTACTCGGCGAGACGTGTAGTAGCGTGCACAGGACCAAATAGTACACGAGTGACGACAATTGAGTTAAGCAATGAGGTGGGATTGGCTGACGATGAGGGTGAAGATGATGGAGATGGACATAAAATACGTAGAAGATCAAATTCAAGTGAGATGAAAGGAACAAGACGTAGATTGAGTAGATCCAAACAAGATGGGTTGAGTGAGGAAAAGTCGAGACTGGTGGGAGGGTTGGCGCCCTGTATGAGAGGGATCTCACTAACTACCTACCTAGGTCGGATTGGAATGGAAGGGAGAGAGCTCAGCAAAGACAAAAGACACAAGTAGTATCCGGGCCGTTTATTGGGTGTTTCAAAAGCTGACATCAGGAGCTACAGCGAAAAGAAGAACGGCCCAGCACAATGGAGTAGGTACTGTAAGGCATAGAGCTGATGAAACTACTATCTCGACATTGGACGAGATTCGGCGCTTGGCGCCACTAGAGAGAAAGTGGGCTGTCTCGAGTCAAAGGCGGGGTGGATATCCGATCCATGAGCCGACGGGAGCTTCCTGTGTTGAAGTTACGACCTAAGGTACTTAGATCTAGAGAGGATGTAAGAGAGGGCTTTCGTATGAGTAGATGATCAACTAGACCAAGGCCGACTCACGAAAGCTTCCTTGTGATCAGTCATAACTCAATCAAGCTCCCGGCTCAGTATTAGTGCGCCCGCTGGAACGTGTAGTGATTAGACGAGATGAATTGCCCTCGGGTCCTTGGATGTAGTGGAATGTCGTATATCCTTTGTGCTCAGTTTGATCACTAATAACTTTGGGTATTGGAGACTCAAGTAGGTTATCTGAACATACATGAAGTACATTAATATAATCTGGTGTTGCACTGCGCCTTTGCATGAGAAGTTGAAGCCGAATTGCATCTCCATGTACTATCTGATGTTTGCTCTTATTCTGCATGTAGAAAGAGGCTGTTGTGGATATATAAGAAGGCCAACCCTTTTCATTCAGAGCCATTAGCTCAATATATTCACCGACCCCAATGGCTCAGATGTACATAAGTTTGATCAATTACATATTTTCTACAGGGCTTAACCAACATTTTCCTCTAAGTCATATCTTGTGATTGATTTTGCCTCTGTGTATATATAACCTGTCTTATAGGAAAATTAGTTACCCTAAAGTTCGCCGTTTTCAGAAACCACCAACGATTCTCCGTGAAGCTAATTTGACTTTCATATCAATTGATCATTGGCTGTGCATTTATTGGTTATATTTTAGTTTTAATTATATGTATATATTGCCGGGAAAGGCTCGATCGGTATGCTTATATTGGACCATCGGCGGTGCGTTCGTCTGTTGGTTATGATACAACGGCTGCGTTTTTTAATGCTCACGAGGCCTCCCCTCTCCTAACAACTCTACCTCACCAAGTCAACTTTTAAAAGGGAACAGTCGAAACATGAACCTGTAGTCATAACTTAACCAAATAGTAGATTTTTTTTTCCGTATCAAAGGGTACGTCACAATGCTCACCGGCTTGTACCCTTCTCGTCGCCTCTCCCTTACTCAAAACACAGATACAAAAGATTCAAGAAAAGCTGAATGATGCTGTCTAAGCGGAGACCTTTTTGTCTCACCAAATTGTTTCCGTCACTTCATTTCAGGCGCTGGCCCCATTCATACTCAGCGATCCAGCCTAGAACCTGTGCGATTTGGCCTTGGCTCGGTACGCAGTGTAGCCAACATAAGCACCGCCAGCAACAATGATGAACAGGATGATTTTGGTAAAGAACCATGTCCAGCTACCACCTTGATTGTTTCCGTTGGTGGTCTTACCGGTGCCCTTGCGTCCCTTGTTCTTAGTGCCAGACGACTTGCCAGTGTTGCTGGTGCCAGGCTGAGTGTAAAGGTTCTTGGCCGCCACGGAAATGATATCGTGGTTGTCGCTGAGCTCACCAGTCTCAGCAGTGAAACCAACATAGGCAATGTTAGGAATGGCTGGGGGATCCTCAAGGTCGAAGCACGTCTGCCACTCATCCTCAACCTTGTACTGGAGCTCTAGCTTGAGTTGTTTGTCCTGGAAGTAGGTGAGGCGCATCTTGGTGGGGACACTCGCATGTCGAATACCACGCGCAGAGCAGCCAGCGAGCTCGGTGTGCTTTCCATCGTTGGATTTGTCGTAGGAGGTCTTGCCATCACCATACATGGCCATGACATAGGGGAAGACAACGCCGGGACGGTTGTTCTTGTAAGTGTCGATGAAGACCCCGAGGCCTTCGAAGTTGTCGGGTCCTCCAAAGACAGTACCCTGTTGCGCACGTTGGCGGGTTATCCACATAGCAAATCCGTCTCCATAAAGCTGGTTCTTGCCCGAGATCTTGAATTCAACCTCGACCTGCCAGTTTGTCGCAGTGAGGGGAACTCGTGAGTACATCCACCCTGACTGCGATGGACGATCCGAAGTAAGTCGAATGTACCTATTAAAAGTCAACTCACATCCGAAGTACAACGTTGTCAGCGAATTGAGGATGCATACGAATCGGTTCGAATAATGGTATCTCCGCCAAAGTCGTACCAGCGGCTTTGCATGTCCGAGTCCAGGTAGGGCTGTCGAGTAAAAGAGTTAACTGATCTGTCGATCCGTGAATGACTGCTCGCGTGCGCCGCAACTAACCTGGGTCAAGGAATGTGTCCTGAGCTACAGAGTGAAGAATGTTAGCAAAGAAGCTCCAGATGATCGGCCAGAAGAAGGCAGGAGCACATACCGAAATACTCCTGATGTTATCATCAAGATCATCAGCGCGGGCAGTCCATGCGAGCGCACCAAGGAGCGCTGCTGATAACGAGGGCAACCGCATGATGAAGCTATATTATGACGGTCTCTCTTCTCTCGTACAGTGCCAATTAGAGCTGGCTCGATATGGGCGCAAACCGCTCTGGGATGCGGCAACAAAGTCGTGAGGTTTGGTGCTGGAGCAGGATGAAATTGACCACAGTGGTCGCTGTCAAAGTCGTTGTGACGTTGCTGATAAATGTAGGGGGTTGTCAATGGGATAAGGAGCTAGCACAAGTGTCCTCTTCCTCTACCTAGACTCTGCCTGTGGCCGAAACGATTTTAGGTGAGTGGTCCCCACTGTAGGTACTTTCCCACTCTGGATGCTGGCAACCCCTCCCACTCGACCCTTGATGAAACTCTCAAGCCACAGTAGCCACATTGTCTTTCAGTGGATGTATTGCTTTATTTCAAGACCTCAGCCCCTCCATTGTGAACCATGTATTTACTAACGACCACGATCATACTACAGCGTCATAAGGCATTCAGTAATTACCGTGAATCAAAAGGAAACCCGGGTTCATTCACAAGTGATTAAGGAAATTTGGCATCCATCTACCTGCAACAATTGCACAACAGCGTCCAGCCCACCAGGGATGACGCTTGTTCCGTTAGGCTTGATCTTGTCCTCAATCCACATAGGGAGTTAATCGTTGAATTCGGTACCATGGAAGCTTGTGTTCGTCTTCGCTTGCCTACTATATGATGCTGCCAGTCTCGGCCACCGGTGTAGTCGAGGTACTTACAGTAGAACGAGTCTTGTTGTACTGGATATCTCTGTTGAAAACGATACTGACAAACACATGGCGGTAATCTCACGCATATATACTGTTTGGTACCAATTTTACTTGGTGTTGGTGGTTCCATGGGATGTTCTGATTGACCCATTCTTGATAATGGGACCTCGCCCCCAAAAATTAGTCTCCCTGGCTATTTAACTTAGTCTGCAGCTTTTGTACCGTTTCAAAGAAACGTAAGGGGAGGGTGACAAGTAAAGAAAAGCAAAGAAAAACACTATTCCTACCTATTAGGCGCGGTTCGAACAATAAAACCCTGTCCAAAAAAGGTGGTTTCTTCAGTATCATGCTTCTCTTGTTCAGAGCCACCGGCCCGAAGGTTCCTGTGATGTTGTTAATTTGATATGTATACCCGCAACGCCTTCTAACTCGACGCGGACTGATGACTGAAGGTGAACTAATGTGTAGCCTGGCTTCTTGAACGGAAATGGGAAAGCAATAGGTCCTTATACCAACATGCAAGAAGGGCTTGAAGTTGTGAGTCCGATTGGCGGTCCAAATATGATGATCAGATACTTCTGCAGCGACACTGGGTTGAAGACAGCCGTTCTTTGTAGGGTTTGAGTAGGAAAGGACCTGTCGTTCATTGGATATTTCAAGATCTTCAGCTTTGATAGACCGCATAGGCATGGCCCAGGTTTATCAATATTCTTTGAACTGGAACATTAGCTGAGGTCCTCGAAATACTGCTATCTGCAACTTGCATCTTGTCTGGCACTTCATCCATGTCTCCGTATTCTTTATCCAACACTCTCATGTAGCCGTTTTTATAACAATGGCACCGTCCGCCGGAGACCGCTTCTCCAAGAGCTGGCTCAAGTCCCACTCCCGGGGACAGTCACGAGCCCCAGGTATTGAGGGTTTGAAAGGCGTTCTGCATTCTGCGCGGTGCTAGGGATGGCAGTCTACTTCCTCCCGTCACATCCATGCCTAGCAGCAGCGGTTGGGCCATAGAGGATAACGCAAACGTATATTTCGATGAGGATGGCAACAGGATCGGGTCCCGCACTGGGATAAGTGTACGGAGGGACGAGATGGATCTATCTCCCGGATTCAACAGGAGCACACATTTTTCGGTTTCCCATACAAGCAAGAACTCGGTAGTATAACCGTGACTGGCGAGATTCCTATTCGATCATCCTTGGATGACATAGAAAGAAAGTTGACCACTTCGGGCACTGGCCAGGGGTGAAAATCCCAAGACCTCCCTCAGCGTAAAGTGACGCAGTTTCTGTTCGCTACAGGGCGAGGAAGAAATGAACTGACAATGGTGGGAAGCCCCACACAAGTCAGCACCAGGAACAAGACCTCTACCCTTACTATATAGACTCCCAGAGACGCTACTTCCGACCGACGCCTTAGTTGGATGTTGGGTCTCAAGGCCGAGAGAGTCTATATCATCCTTACAATTAAGCAGGGCAACATTGAGGATACCAATGCGGTATCTCAAAGGGAAAGCGCAGGGTGTTCTGTAGTCCAGAAAACAGGCCTCGACTACAATCAAGGCCCTTCTTAACACATAACAAATTCTTTCTGCTTGTAATAAATGGTACTGTTATTGGCTTTCCTCCAGGTTGCAAACAAGTCATGTCTGTATATCGACACCTATCACGATACGTGATCATGAGAAACACAGAGACTTAGCTAGAAACCATAGCAATCTGAGGTTAAGTGGTTGGGTGTGAAACGACTATTAGCTACCGAATCCAGGAGCTTTTGTAAGTCAATGAAGCTGATTATGGTTCCAACTTAGGTTTGATTTAAATCGAGTGAAGCTGATGAGCACTTCCCCGGACCGATAGTTTTTCCAGCCCGCGACGTTTTTGCGATAGACAGTCGCCCAAGCTTACCTATAGACAAACTAACGTCACGACTGTCAAACGAACATCACAACCATGGATTCCACACAGGTCAAGGCTGCTGTCATCAAGCAGGTCCAGCAGGAGGCCAACTTGGTTAACGCCCGTACTCTCATTGAGGTTCGTCCATTTCGCAATTGCTTACCTTCTACCCAAGACTAACAATAGCCTACGTAGAAACTCCAAGAGACTTGCTTTGAGAAGTGCGTCCCCAAGCCCGGAACTTCTCTATCGAGCGGCGAGACGACTTGCATGACCAGCTGCATGGAGAAGTACATGGCCGCTTGGAACATGGTCAACGCAGCATACATTGCCCGATTAAGGCAAGAGTCTGCTAGCTTGCAGAATTGAAGAGGCGAAGATTCTCAAAATAAAAAAAACCAACGGCTTGCGACAATTTTTATGAAAGCGCAAGATTGTAACATATTGTGACAACACGGGTCGGATGACGCCCAGGAGGAGACATTATCATTTACGAAGAATCGATTAAGGATAGAACAGGGCAATAGACGAACCGGAGGAGACATGAGTGGGATGCTGTGTCAATAGCCATGCCATGTCGTTGTATACAGCCTTCTTCAATTTCTGAGTTTGGGTATCTAAGTTCCCCCAGCAGCCTTCTTCGCTTCTTCGGCCGCTCGTTTTCGAGCTAGGTATCGTTCCTTCGCACTTGAGATCTCGCCCTCTGTCTTCCGGCTCTTCGAAGCTCGCTCGACTTCTTCCCTTTGTGCCGCTTCGTCATCCCGTGATCGCTTCATTGATTGCTCAAGCTGCTGCTCGATCATGCGTGACTGTCGTTCTCGTTGAGCTTGTTTTCTTCCAAAGTGATGATTTGCCACATCCTTCCGCGGCCGCTCAGCTTGCCGTTCCGCTTCGCGTTGGACTGATTCTTTCTTCTTCACGCCAACGTTTAAACCACCCCTGAGAAGCTGGCGCTTGTCCACCACTTGACCGTCTTCGTTGATGGCAACTGCGGCGCCCTTCTCGTTAAGCTCTTTGGCGATATCGGCCTCTGTCTTCTCTTTCTCTTGCTCGTCGTCGTCTGCATTCTCCTCCTCGGGTGGGCCGTGCTTAACCTTTTCCTCAGCCGCCCTGACAGCATCCGAATGCCTTTGCTCATCCTTATCGAGAAGCTTTCTGTAGAAGGCAGACATGCCACCACCCTTGTTCTTCTTTGCCTCTTCCTCTTCCCGTCTCCTCTCCTCCTCTTCGAGCCTCTTATTCTCTTCCTGTTGTTTACGATATGCTTCTGTGACAAACTTTTCCTTGTCGGCGAATTCCTCTCCTTCGGCCTCTCGTTCCCGCGCAATTTTCTTCTCCTCTGCAATCAATGCGTCGCGCTTCCGTACATCGGCTGCCTGCAGGATGTTTTTCATATATTTTGGCTGTTTTTCTTGATCCTCCTTCGTGACCAGTTTCTTTGGTTTGAGAGAATCGTAAACAGAATCGTACTCGTAGACGCTAGCATCGACTTCCGTGGCAGCCTCAGCGTTTCTTCGTGACGCCAGAGAGCTAGAGAGATCACCAAACATTATGTTTGGCTGACCCTTGGATTTGAGCTTCGGGGGTTGAGTCGGAGGACCACTCTTCGGTTTGCCTAATTTGGTGATGTTGGCTTTGGCGGCTTGAGCGCGACTAAGGTTATCGAACTCTCCAATTTCTTCAGCTTTGCCCTCCCTGACTGTGCCTTCGTTGTCGGAATCATCATCGTCACCAAACATCGGTCTTCGTTTCGGTGGAGGGGGCTTCGACGCGCCTGGCTTCTTGCTAAGGTTGAGGCCGAAGGCCAATGGTTTGCTCATGTTGGGTGCTGTTATAGATCGCTGTAATATGACTTGGGCCAAGTGTAGGTTGAACAAGTATAGACGAAACGCGATGTTGGGAATGGTGGGCTTGGTAAGTTGAAAAGGTTAAGGTTAGAGAGTCTTGGCTGAGGATTGCGACAGAGGTGAAAGGCTCAGCGGAGACACCTGAGACTCAAGGTCACATTTGATTGGGACAAAACGGAAGTATAGCAACATGTGCAGGGCCGATAGTAAGAGGAAACTTTTAGGTTCAGCAGTCAAGATATTGTTTATTGTTATTCTTTCTGTGCATTTCTGCTTATGATAACGTCTTTTTTGAATCGCGTGGATATGATCGATACAAATGCAACCACCCGTTTTACAGTCGGGTGGCGTCTATACAGGCCACTAGCGTCCCCATGACGTGATTGGACAAGCACGACCTTCGTGGGAGGATAGGTGTGCAGCCTTCAAATGAACTGTACAAGTAGAATCCTTAGGGGTAGATACGGATCTATTTTCTTGAACCTTGACCTAACAAACTGACTTCAATATTCACAATATCATGGAGTCTTGCTCGACGTGTGCAACCATCCTCTCCTCAACACCAGCGTACACGGAAGAGAAGCTATCTCTTCCGCAAGATCGTCGAGTCGCATGCTGTGCGAGAATCATCTGTGGCAAATGTATCCATGTTCGTCATCTATCTAAATAATCATCTTTTACCCAGCCTGAAACTAATACTCTTGCTTGGTAGAAGAACGAGCGATTTGCCGACTATTGTCCATACTGTCAGGTTTCGACAGGGCCGACGTCTCTGCCGCAAGGGTTGAGGGAACCGCCGGCTTATACATCGCTGCCATCGTCCAGTTCAAGGACTGCACAGATCTCCGGCGCGCCGCCACCATACTCCGCAGCCTCACCTACGTCGAATGCCGACGATGAGAAGGCTGCATTGGCGCAGGATGCTATCAAAGAAGATGCTCCAGATATCCTGCATTTCCTTGACCATCGCCATGACAGCGTCAGCTCCTTATCTCTTCGATACGGCGTGCCCGCTCATGCACTGCGACGAAGTAATAACATCACGAGCGACCACTTGCTCCTCGGAAGACGAACCGTGTTGATTCCTGGCGAGTATTACAGAGGCGGAGTTAGCCTCTCACCACGACCCATCGAGGGCGAAGATGAGGAGCTGAGGAAGGGCAAGATTCGCCGCTTCATGACATCCTGCAAAGTCTCCGACTATGACATTGCTGTGCTGTACTTGGAACAATCTAGCTATGATCTTGAGACCGCTGTTACAGCATATTTGGACGACGAAAAATGGGAGCAAGAAAATCCAGCCTCTGGCAAGGGCAAGAAGGCCGACAAATATAAGAACCGTGGCCCGTTCTGGAGAGGACTCTGATCGAGCTTCGGGTTGGATATTAGATTCATGGTTCGTACCGCGTTGCGGTTCTCAACACACGGCTCGGTTCGTTGATTACCTATTTTCTTCCAAGACAGGGACATTTAGCCCCGTACGTTAACGCCGCTGACAACCCAAACACTTCAAGTTTTGTACAATAGCTTCATAGGATATACTAAAGATACCACTTTTCCTTCATCAGAATGCAGACCGTGTACGAATATCCTGAAATGTAGTCAGCACACTGCGAGGATACAAATGTCGAGCCAAGGAGAACTTACAGAAATTTTCCGTTCTATCTCTCGGACCGATCGGTCCAATTCGCCGGCAATCACAAGCTTCTTGTCGTTGGGCAAGAGGTTGTACCGCTCGCATAGATCGCCATCAATGACACCCTTGACAGGAGCATAATAGCCGCGATACATAAGATGATCTCGTCCGGCGAGCGGGGGGTCCTCAGTCCTTAGGTGTTGTTCGAGGTTCTGGAAGAAGTCCGCATCTTCACGGCTGACAAATGGTATGAAAACTCCGATAGTGCCCATGATACCGCTCCATAGTAAAATTTCCTGCCCACCAACTACCAGACTCGTTTTGGTGATACTGGTTGGTATATCCTGTGTATAGAAATGGCACATCAGACTCACTCTGTGGGGTGTGCCGTGAAGATATTCTCGCGCATTAATAAGATGCAAGCCCGTTTGCTCCTCGTCAGCCTCTTCACTAGCCTTCTCAGGGCAGCGGACAATGAACATATTTCCGAACTTATCGCCCCCTGCCACCGACTCGTAATCTACCATGGTTGTGCATGTGGTCCACCTTGCGATGGTATCATCAACGAATGGAATGAGTTTGTTCGATGCAGGTTTGTATACCACGTAGGTTACGCCCTGTTGGACATCACCAACAATAATTCGACTGCCTTGGGTGTTCAGCGAAACGATCTGCTGCGCTGCGACTTCAGCCTGAGATTTGCGGAGCATCTGTCTCATGCCGAGATCATATATACGCAGCTGTGTTCCAACTGCAACAGCCACTCTTCCTTGAAAAGCCAAAAGAGCTAGAGGTGGTTCTTCAATCTTGGTTTTGTGAATGAACTCAAGTTCTCGCCCCCCATCTTGAAATCGATAAATGTGTAGATATCCTTCGCTGTAGCTGCGAGGATTGACCACCATGTCTTTGCCGGTACCAACCACTAAAAAGCTCTCGTTATCTTGGCTTGAAAAAGACACGATTGCTGCACTGACTGCCGCTTCATTGTTCTCCAGATCAATAGTTTGCACAACCTGTCCTTCCTCGGAAAGCGGATCTATCACATTGATGCAAGATGCCCATCGACGTGTACCTTTGGGATAGCCAAAATCTTCAGGTGGGAGCACTCTAGAATCACCGTTGACGATTTTAGGGTCTGCCAAAAGTTGTGCACGTAACTCAGGCGGTAAAGTGTTGTTGTCTGCCTCGATAGTGTAGAAGAGAGGCTGGTCAGGGTGCTTTACGAGTTTCTTCGGGGTATAAGTTAGAGGAATTGATTTCTGGATGAGTGTATCGCCAAGCCGATCGATATTAAAAATTCTGCCATCGTTAGCGCATGCCTCGATTTGCGATGCCACAAGAACATGGTAGGAATGTGTTGCTTCAGTAGGAACAATTGGAAAAAATGCGTAATAGGCCTCATTGCTTAAAGCATAGGATCCCGTTTTCTCATCATATGCAACTGATATCAGGAGTAAAAAAAAAAAAGGAATAGTAACGTACCGTAATGATTGACCTTGTATACCAACAATGCCTTCTTCGCACTGCTCACTGCTGAAGTTCCAACCCCACTCAAGGTCGACATAGTTTAGGGGCGTCACTACAAAACCTTTTGTGATCGGGTCTGCGTAACCAAGCCAAGGCCTGGAGCTTAGACCAAGCACGCACGTCTTGCCTTGAACTGTGACTTGGAAAAGTCGGACTTCTTTGGGACCGAGGAACTTTTGGCGCGTGTCTGTCAACTCACCAGTGACTTCGTCAAGAACTGTCCTGAGATAGACACCGGAGTGTAGACCGATGTGGAGATAGAGGGTAGAACCGCCTGACGACGAGTCATCCATTGCAATAATTGCCAGCGATGTTGGCGCGGCGGTAAGAGCCTGAACTGACTTGTTTTCCAAAGTCGACTCTGGATCCAGGCTGAGTATGCGGACAGTGCAATCGTCACAACCGACGGCTAAGAACGAACTTCTTAATCGTCCCTCGGGGACGTCACCCAGACTTAGGCAAGTAACGGTACCGAACATCTCCTTCTTTTCATCATACTCAGCCAGTGAGCCGTCCGCATCCATCTCAAAATAAACTATCTCGCCAGAGCTGAGAGCGACAGCGACCTGATGAGCATTGGCTGTAGCAGCAACAATGGAGCGATGTTGTGGGGCGGCCCACTCATTGACATGACCATTACGCACATGTCGAATGCCCTTGGGATGAACCTGGATCAGTCCATCGTCACCTAGGAGCTGGGCCGCCAGCGTTGGAACACTTGTGAGAAAACCGGAGTCACTAACTTCCTCAACAGTCTCGCCAATACTGAGAACTAGCGTACCGTTGGTAAATGACAGTACGATGTAGGCATCGTACTGTTCTGCACGATTCAGTTTCAGCGTCCAAACAGCAGAAGGAATTCCAGGCAATTCAGAGGCAACAATCTCGTTGACTTCCAAGCCATGCTTGATCATCCTGAAGCTACTTCGGGGGCCATTGCCACAAATGGTGTAGATTTGAGGTGCGTCTTCTCCAGTGAGATTTGCGACCTTGCAATCTAGGAGGGGGTTCATGGCAGGGATGCTCTCTACCAGGGCCAAGTTTTCAGTTGGCCGAGGGTGAAAGTAAACTGGTTCGTAAGCAGCCCTGGGATCCGCTGGGAAGTCATCACTATAAAACTCTAGTTCCTCGTCGTCATCACCGAGCTTTTCAAATTGGTAGAATGAGTAATTACCAAACTGAGAAGCAACGTAGAGGAAACCGCTCTTCAAGATGCAGAGACTTGAGGCGACCGGAACAGTGTCAAAATACTTGATCTTGAGTCTTTTGACTTCTCCAGTGGGATTGCCTTCCTCATCCTCAATCATATCGATCGAGAGTTTGAAGAGATCGCCGTCATCTGTTTGAAGGAGGAAGAAAAACGCACCTGCACTGCCTTTCAGCTTGTGCATGATACCAGACACGATCGTGCGCTTGCGGTTCGGATCCTCAGTGGCACCGCGTCGACGAGGGATGGCAACACGGAATGCTTCCTGATTTGAGTGTCGATATGTGATATTTTCTTCACCGCACACGAGCACACCACTGGGTCCATCATTTCCACCAGGGACCTGGAACAGAATTGAGGCTGTTGGGTCAACAGGGTCTGACCACTTGCGCACAACGTGATTGAGTCCTAAATCAAGCTCGTAATAGACCAGTTGGGTGTCCAACTCTTCCATTGCCTGGCCGGTCGAGTCTTGATCAATCTCGGAGTAGTCAATCTCGAGCGCGGCAAATACCGGGTTCGAGTAGCCAACATCAAGCGCAACCATAGAGATGACCAGGACGCCTGGCTTGTGGGCCTCAAGCGGTGACGAGATTGTGAGCTCGGCTTGTGAGTTACGGTTGAGAACATAGACAAGCTTGTTCTTCTCAGTTGAAGCGATCAAGCATGCTCTACCTTTAGGGTCGCAGGCTAGATACTCGCCAGGGATGACTCTCCGTACACCGGATTTGCCAAAAGTTTCGAGATGTAAACGGTGAAAGCGGTTCTGTGCAGGGAGGTACTCAATGATTGTGATACGACCAGAGTCGGACGCAATGATCAAGTAGTCTGGAAGGTTTGTTAGCTTTGGGATTCTTGCAACAGGACATCAAGTACTCGGTAGCGCTATGGTCGACGCGTCTGTGGCATCGCTTTCGAATATCACTAAGTGATTTTCCTGAGAGGGGTATTGGATTGACTTACCCTTATTGCTACCAGCCAACCGAAAAGCGGCGAGGGAACGGATGATGCCAAAGACATCATGTGATAGGAGGGTGATTACCTTTCCCTGGGATGGATCGGGTCGTAGTAGAGAGAGCTGCGAGCCAGCAGCAGTGATAATAAGCTGTTCTCTGGTGCCTGCGAACTGGCCCAGGACCGCTTGCGTGACGTTTGTCGGAGGCTGAACCGTCAGCGAGTACAAGAACATGTTCGACGTGGTCGCCATGTTTGCGGCTAGGCGCAGATGAGCCTGCGTGGCTTCAAAGACAAAAGCAGGTCTGATTCTGTCGCGTCGAAGCTGATGGTTGGAGCTTTTGAAATTCGAGCGAGCTTTGATGTCAAAAGTTTGGCGCGCTTCGGAGGAATTATTTTGCGGCGCAGATAATTGTGGTCCGAGCTCTTTGAATTATCCCACTTCAGCAATATCAGGCCTTCCGAAGAAATCTAGGTACTGAACTGTGTCCGGGATCTGGTTGGTTTTGTCTATAAGATGGAGCCTACTCTGAGGAAAGCAGCCTCGAGCATCTGTGGGCAATGTTCTGCAACTGTTCGGAGGCAATTGGCCTCTGGAGCGGCAGCTAGGCCATGGATGAGGATATCAGCCCACCATATCCGCAGACATTCAACGACCAAGGACCAAAGAAGAGCTACGCCTACGCCCAAGGACCGAGGCTTTTCCACTTCCTCAGGGACAAAATCCGAGGCCACCGCACCTATGACCAATAAGTCGTCTCCGTCACCATTGCGCCTGAGTCAAGACAACCTCTTTCACCCGTTTTCAAAGTCGCCAGTACCAGAGTTCCGGCAACGAGCTGCTTTTATGCGACAGCATGCCTACTGCCCTCACCCCGACCACCAGCAAACGAAGCTTCCTACCATTGCGCCGAAACCCGAGGACCCCGAGGCTGCGAAAGGCACCCAGCCGCCCCAGCATGTCAACTTCGAATGCCCAGACTGTGGCTTACCAGTTTATTGCTGCGAGGAGCATTGGATGGATGATTACGAAAAGCACTTGGAAGTTTGCGACACTCTTAGACAAATCAACGAAGATGACCACGATTTGCGCTCAGGGCGAGTATTCGAAGAAGGCAACCTCCCAGATCTTCAGATGGAACATGCAGCGATCAACATGACAAACTGGGATACTTTCATGTATACAAGAGAGTTTGATGCTGTCAACTCTGATCGTCAGATGAGACAGATTACCCGGCTCTTGACTTATCCGGTAACCATTGGCAGTATTCTCCATGAACTTAGCCCCTACAGCATCAAGGCTGGAGAGCGAATGACCACAGAGGGACTGAAGAGTTTCAGCGGTTAGTGCAACGACTGACCAGAGAATAGCCATGAACTGATTGATGGTACTAGCATTGAGATACAACTTGCATCCTCCCAAGTCAGGTCGAGGAACTGGCGTTGGTGAGCTCAAACCCGAGGCACCAGCTGTTAGAATTTTCATTCTGGGGGCACGTGCTGAATCTTCTCTCCCTCGACCTGCCTGGGTTCAGCTGGCACATATGTTCCCCGAAGCCAGGCTACACCTCATCTTTGTTGGGCCTGAAAGCATGGCCAACCGTGACGACGAGTTTCCGTTGCCAGAACGTACCCCTTCAAACCCCTTTGGAGCCGTGGTAGAGGATCGCGTCTGGTACAAGATGAAGATAAGTACAATCGTGGACTACTACCACACAGTCCACCAGACGCAACACTTTGCACCATACGATCCTTACTTCGACTGCTTTGTGCTATTCCACCCTGGTTTGGGTCATCCTGCAAGCAGCCACGAGTGGGAAGAAACCCTACCCCTTCTCCTCGAGACTAAGATCCCTATTATCAGTACAGGCTATACCCAGTTTGACATGGAACGCGACGTCGAGTGGGTGAACAAGAAGTCGAAGGGCGAATTTGATATTCTTCTGCAGCCTGGAGAGAATGTTTTCAGGAGTCTTCGATGGGATCTGAACGACATGGACCCCCAGGATGTCAGCTGTGGTAACTGGGGGGTGTGGGCATTCCGTGGTAAGAGGTATGTTGTTGTCAATCCATTGTTGAAAACGAGCTGAACTGATTGTACAATTGCAGATATGAGACGGCCACAAGGGATGCCTGAATATAGCCTTGTGTAGGTAGATAGAAACGACGAGGAGGCAGTTGTACCAATAATGTACAGAATCTGTAGTATACCTAGGTGCCGGCTGGCAGAATTCATAGTACCGGAAGCATTTCGCATTCCTCCGAGTTGAACATCTTTGAGGATGAGCGGTAGCAGAAAAAGAACATCTCCTGAAACAGAATTTCTACGTTTCCGCCACTGAAGATTACCACCAGGTCAGGGTTAGCAGCTACCTTGGTTTGTAGGCTTGTAGGCTTGTAGGCTTGTAGGCTTGGTAGGTATTGCACTGATCATTCGATGGCTTGAACTGTATTCGATCAATTTATACCACTTTAATCGGGCTGTTTGGAATGTTCATTTCTGCTACTCAGCAAGTTACAGCATGGGTATGGTAACTCAGTACTAAGGTATGTACCTATCTCATGCCTGCGGACTCCCCGCGCATGCAGCGCACGGTTCAGGTAACGGGCCAAGCCGTGCCGTGCGCGGGCAGGAGCCAGGAGACAGGAGCTTAACATGGAATGGATGTATGTATGCGGCCTGCCCTGCGACCCGATGTTAACTTGACTTCAACCCCAAACCTCGAAATCGAACATCCCTCAAACTCGCCATCGCCATCGCCATCGCCATCCTCCTCCCGCTCACCGACCAGGTCATGATACTGGAGACTCGCCAATCACTTCGGTCATGACCGCTACTCCCTCTCTGGCTCCAGCCGTGCCTCCTGCCCGTCCGCCAGTCCCACGCCCCAAATCGGTTGCCTTTGATACCGAGTCGCCGACCTCTGCCAATATGGCCTCTCCTACTCGCCGCCCTTTACGCTCTAATGCTACCGATCCCTTATTCGACCGAGCGACTTCGCTTCTGATACGTCGTACCCTCTGCTCCCCTCAGTTGGGGGAGAAGAGCCGCGATTCGCAAGTGCCTATAGACGAGCTACTTCCACCATTGACTAGTCGCAACGATGTCGACCTTCAGTTGTACGCCCTGCTCGCTATTGTCATGAGAGAATTCGTGCAGAGCTGGTATAGCAAAATCACTACGGATGAACAGTTTGTATCAGAGATATTGCACATTATAGCCCACTGTTCCCGAGCATTGGAACAGCGGTTCCGCAAGGTTGATCTAGAGAGCCTAGTATTGGATGAGATACCTGACTTGCTGGACAAGCACATAACATGTGAGAACTTGAACTCTACGACGCCGTTCCTTTCTAACGGTGACCAGCATACCGTATCTCTCATAGCCCTATCGCCAGACAGCCTGTTGAGGTCGACCCTCGAGAGGCCTACCATGCCATGTGCCCTCTGCCACACCTCGCACCAGTCCCCCACCCAGATTGCCCAGACACGATATCCGACCAGAAGGAGAATGAAGCATTGTATCGCCAATTGCTGGTTCAGGGCGTCCTCGCGATCCTATTGCCCACGGAAGACCTCGAGAACCCTTGTCTTACGTCTCTCGTTGAACAGATCTTTTCAGAGCTTATAATTGGTAACGTTATAGCCAATAAGGCCTCTCAGCCATGGATGCTGTATGAGGGCATCTGCATCACGGCCAGGGTCTTGCGACAGAGAAAAGACGAAGGGGTAGTGGTTGCAGAGACCCAAAACGATGCCGGTGGGCCCAAGGTTGACGTAAAAGGCCGTCGCAGCTGGTCTGTAAGGTCTATGTTCCTTGCTGTTATTCAGCTTGGGATGGTGGTAGTCGCCTCGCTCCGGTTTATCACGACTGCTCTGGTGATGGCATCGTCCCTCCCTGCTAGGGCCACGCCCTTGGATGAGAAAGAAGCTTTGTTGGATCACGACAAGTCTCCGCCGAGGTCATTCGACCCTGTTAAGGCGCCGATCCTGTCGTGTCGAGTATGGACATGCCTTGGAAATCTGTTTGAGCTCAGCTTGCGCATGCCTTGGCTGGATGGATTTCTATCACTTTTACAATACGGCGCGGTCAACGGACCTGGACGAATCGCTGGCCACGATGGCCCTATTGACAGGTAAGATATGAGCGTCTCTATTCCACTTCCTCACACCTAGACCGTCACCAGACAGTATTCATCTCGCATGAGTCTGAAGTCACTGGACCTCCTGAAGCTCCAGTGAGCTTTCAGGACAATGACTTCTTCAGCGGCACAGGCATGGTCAAACGGCCCGCCTTGTCTTGGGAGCGGCCCATGCCGTCTATGACCTCGTCCAAACCGCCATCTTCACAAGCCCACGCAACCCACAGCCCACAATTTCAACACGAGGACTATCAAACCAAGGCGAGACCTTTTTTCTTGTCATGTTCCTCGGTGTCACGATCACGATTGATATGGGTCTTGGGATTTGGGCTTTCAGCCAATCGAAAGACATAGCGCTGTCTTTGACACCTGATTGCTTGACATGGTGCACGAAGCTAGGCCTTTTCATCCAGCGAAATGTCAAGATTACGCGCCCTGCCCATGTCAGCTTCTCCAAGGGGACCACCCGCTCTTTGACGATGCAGCAATGAGCTTGAATTGACTCTCGCTCCGTGCCGCGCCACCCGTTATAAGACTACCTTTATCATTTCCGGCGAGGTTATGCTATACTGGCCTGTGGAAACCATACTCAAGATTTTCACCGCAGTCTTGGCCACAACACTCGCGAACCTTCCAGGAGCGGTCTGGCTTGACCGGGCTGGTCTGACCGGTCGGTCTCAACTCTTTCTCAGAGCCCGAGACATGTCGGGCCCATCAGAATCTTATACACCCTCCACGCGGAGCTGTTTACACGATCCTTGACGACGAAGGAGTGGTTCGAGAACAGGGCTGACTGGTCATATGCTACCCACACTCACCCACGGCCTGGTTGTAAACCTGTTGTGTAATCTCACATCTCTATCTGCATGAGAGTATACCAACATGGACGACGAATGCGCTTCCACATCCATTTCCCCGCACCTTGCAAGCCTCATCTTGTAGAGCTCTCCCTGGTCCCAATTAGGTCCATATTCATCTAACGTGGGACGGATCAACATGGAGACACCACTTTATGCGCCAGCCCAGAGAGAGTGAAAGCCAATAGGCTAATAACTACCTCGTCTCGCCTTGAGCTTTGTTGCTCACCCTCACACTGCATTGCAGCGCATCGCATCACATCGGCTAGCCCGACATACACTCGACGTGCCCCTTATTGCATATAACGTTTCCGATCATTGAACCCCCCACGTTGTACTAACTCAAATACAGATTAAGGCCAATACATGCTAACGTATCTCTCTCACAGACTCCTCTCGCATCACATCAATTCCCTCTTCTCTCCCTCGAATCTGCCCCCTCTTCTGCGTACCCTTCGCGGTGTCCTCTTTCCCAATAACGCCCCTGGTAAGACGACCTTGTTCCCACCATCGTCCGAGGCCGAGCTGCAAGCCCTGCGTCGTAGAGCCGCTAAGTCTCTTTGGGGGTTGCTACCGAAGGGTGTGGGAAGGCTTTATTTTGGTGGTCGCTTATGGCGGCGAAGTGCGGAGAGCGAGGGTGACTTATCAGATGACGAGGATCTGGTAGATGAAATGGAGAGGCTGCTTCTTGTGCTAGACGATGAGTACTGCAACAAGCATCTGATGTACAGCATTCTGGAGCTGCTACTTGCTCGCCTGATGCCTGAGCTGACGGAGAAAAGCGTGACGGAGCTTTGGGACGAAAGACTTGGCTGAATAGATCTGTAGACGCTCTTTTAGACTAATGATACCCCTTTGTTGACAAGTTAGTAATGCATAATCAGAGTTTAGAGAAATCACAGCAATATGGAACGATAAGAGTCAAGAGCAAGGACATTCCGAAATGCACAAATGCCGCCCATTCAACTAAAGAAGGGATGCCCTCGACTGCCAGGCATTTGACCACCTCCAGTACACCCTCGGGTTGCTCGTGGGCTACACTCAACTAGCATCAGCACTCATTCCTTCAACCAAAGAGTCTCTTCAGCCTCTTTTCCATTGCCGTCCTGAAAACCATAGCGACCTCAACAAGGCGCTTTGTAAACCATGTACCACCTCGTTCCCTGTAACATGTCATGCCATACCATGCCGTGTCGTGCCGTGCCTCGCAGCAGATACCTTCTCGTCTTTGAACAGAATATAGACAAGAAATGATGATGATATAAAGAAACGAGCGTATGCGCAGACAATTAATCCCTCCACGTCAATGCCGTAAAATGCAACCAGGAAAAACGAAAAGATGTAGATGGGAAATGAAGAACATTCAAAAAGGAAACACACGTTGACAAACGCAGCATGTTGCGTTGCCCCTTAAACTGTTGTTGCCGAGATCGTCGCCCTGATGTGTACCCCTTCCCTGCTACCATGTAGTCCTTTACCCCATCATTTCCACCTATTTCCGATCATTTGCCTTTTCCTTCGCACCTCGTTTGTGAAACGAGCAGTTTTCAATTGTAACTTCGTGTGGACGACTGTTTGTATATGTTTCTTCGGGCTCGCGCGAGCGGCAGAATAAACTTTCCAGGGATGGTATCGAGTATAAGAAAAAGTTCGCTCCCGTTAACCTGGGTTTTCTGTTATTTTGATTTCAGGGTTTTTTTTTTAAATAAACAAAAGAATAGTCGGCCAAAGTGCGGTTGGAAATGCAAAACAGACTCAACAAACACTTCAAATCGTGGCCAGCGCCATCATTTGGAATGCTCTTATAGTCCATTACCCGCGTGAGCAGGGCGCTGACCCAAAATGGCCCCAACCACGATATTCTAAGCACCCTTATGTCCTCAGGAAAATCCCATTTGAACAGAGACTTGATTGATAAGACATCGGTACGAAAAAGAAACACACAGTCAATGCTATGAGCATGACCCGACTTCAAGCCGATTCCATCTTGGTCGACAGGAGGACAGGGGCTTCAACATCGCCTTCCGGGATTCGAGAGAGTCCTCCTATCGACGGTCTACCTTGGTGGATCTTGAGCTTTTTGGTCAGCTGAACGATTGACATATAGTCGTTGGAATCGAAAGTGCCAGCAGTCTGGATGTAATTCAGGAGTGTCTGTGCGGCCCGGCGGGCGTCCTCCTGGGAGGGCGAGACTGGAGATGAATCAACAGGTGTGGATGAATTAGCACTTGTCGCTGCTGTGGATCGATTTATACTTGAGTTGCTGCTGCTGCGGCGTAGCATTGGAGGGGGTGAGTTGACGCTGGTGTCGATGCTAAACGGCGCCTGAAGTTCATGCTGCGGCGATTCTAAAGCCGAAGACGGTGCGGTGGAAGATGGAGGATGACGAGGAGTTATTGGTTCCGTTGACGATGAGACTTGATTCACATAGTCGATGTTGAGTGACGGGAATGTGTTGCTTCTTTTCTCTCTGTGCTGGTAATCGGTACCTCGAAGTTGATCCATAGGGAATCCTCCCACATTTGGGTCGGGAGAGAAAGTAAAAGTTCCAGTTGGGCTCATGGTGCCAGAGAATGAAGAGGCCGTGTTATCTCGAAAGTCGCTCGAAAGTGAGGTTGTTGACTGGGACTCGGGATGCTTATACCCAAAGTCAAAGTCAATTCCATCAGCGTGTGCCTCCTCATCGCTTCGACTTCCTGAAAGAGGTGAAAGCTGGCCCGTTGGCGAAGGCGACAGATCGCTGGACTTCGAGGCAAGTGTCGAGAGTCTTGCACTATCCGGAATATTTGCCTCTGAAGCCCGCCGCATTAACTTGCCTGGTCCAATTCCGTGCTTTTGTTTAAACTTCTGCAGCCAGCTGCTATTCAAATTATTCAGGACACTCTCCTGGTTTCCACTCGCATGAGCAAAAAGCCTCGCCTGTTCCATAATCTCCTCATCGCTGACTTGGAAACCTCGCTGTTGCTGTCTCCTGACGTAGTTGCTGAGTGTCCGGTCGAAATCTGGATGCTTGCCCTTGCCACGCTTGACAGCGGCGTTTTCTGGCTCTTGGTCTCGCTTTAGGTACTGATCTTTATGCCTCAAAACCTTGGAAACTGTGCTGTTGTCAAGTTTGTCAGATTCTCGATGGCGAATTGTAACTTTGGATCCAAAAATGCCTACCTTCTTTCAACGCCGAATCGGGCTCCAATATCGGCTTGTCGGGTACCAGGGTTATCTTCATGGAATTGGCACATGGCTCGTTTCTGTTCCGTGGTAAGAGTCTTCCTCGATTTCTCGTGCTGTGTCGGTAACCTAGGGGGCTCCACGGGCGGTGCGCTGGTAGCTGGTGTCATTGATAAGGGTGGTGCCGAGTAACTCTGTGGCGGAGCCGGGTTTGTCAGTTGGCTCGGCCAAGTTGTATTCAGAAGGGGCAGTTGATGATGAGCCATAGGAGTCGGGGATGGCTGTAGCATCTGATGTGTTTGGGGTGGTGGAGGAGGCATTCGATTTATTGACTCCGAGGGCAGTCCATGATTGACAAAGGCGCCAAAGGATGGATATTCAGTCAAGGGGCTTGCGCTATATGGGCTTTGACTGTAAGGGCTCATGCTTGTCCAGGCATCGCTCCCATACCCATTACTCTGGGCCATGGTGCTATCATGTCCCATTGCAGTTGTTCCATTGGGGTTCATTGTTGTATGTGCTGCCTAGCTGGCACCGGATAAAGAAAAGCAGGCTTCACAGCCGTTTAATATACTGATAGACCCAACAGCCTCGTCTGCAAGAATTCTCGGGACACAAGAGGCGAATCGATTGGTGCCGAGTTCCTGGAAGCTGGAAGCAGTGTTGGAGGGGACGAAAAGACTTGGTGTGATGTTGCTCACATTTGACACCAGTCGATAGAGAGATGCATCGTCTTGCCCGAATTGGTTCCTAAAAATGCAAAAGTGAAGTGAATCCACGTTTACCGTCGGTCCCTCCAGTTCCAGCTCAGGGCAATTTGTTCCGTGTTAGACAAGAGTTGATTATATTGCAGCAAACCTTTTGCGCAGCCCAACGAGGCACACGAACAACGCAACCACTCAAACCCGCAGCAGATTCAGCCTTAACGACGGTGTAGTGGAGTTTAGAACTCGTCAGGTCGCAGAAAGTTGACCTCAACTTCTCAACTTCGAGCCGGTTGTTTGTTTGTGAGCCCTCTTTTTCTCCGACAGGAAAGGGCTTGTCTTTCAACACGCAAACACACCAAAGTGAGACACGGCGGGAGGCTTCTTTTACTTGCTTTTCCTCGTTGAGCTCGTGGAGATTGCGGAGACAGCAGAACCGACTCAGGATAAACGCGGCAGGGCAATGTACAAAGGCAAGACAAGAACGGATTGAGTCGGTGGAGGGTGGGCCGGCGGGTGAGGAAGCCACAGGGCAGCGAGCCGTAACGATGCCTAGAAAGGACCGCCAGTAGCTCGATCCGGACGGCAATCTCGAGACAGAGTTTTGATGGTGGACCGCAAAACTTGAGGCGGACGTTCCAACACGAGGCCAGACCGTTAGGAGTATATCGTTTTCAAGATGTGTAGTGCAGTATAGCGTAGTGCAAACAAGCGAGACCTAAAGCCATTCGCATCGCTACATATGTAAAGATGAGACCCCAGAGGTCGACCTTCTCCATATACATATGCAGAATGCACGAGGAATACCGACGAGGGTGTGGGGGGTTTCCCTCGCAAGGGGGGAGGGGTGTCTCCTGTGACTGCGAGCGATCAAGGAGTGGTGTGTGTGGGAGGGTAGTGGGTAAAAGCCAGAAAGCTGTATGTACAGAGTGGACAACTGATGAATTCTGAAGACGCCGTCTAAGTGTGTGTATAGTACATGTGCATTTAGGGTGTGGATGAAGCTGATAAAGACGGAGAGTGGCTCAAACCGTGTATGACAGGACGTTGAACGCTCAGCGAGAGACTTCACGCGTGTAGGCAAGACAGAGGCTCACACACAGACAGATACTCACCCACCGACAAGCGCAGCAAATTATTCAGAATCTGAAATGGTAGAAAACAGACCTTGAGGTAATGGGATGGACGCTTTCGGATTCGGGGATAGACCGGTGAGCTAGGGTATAGTACTATGGAGCTCTCAGCCGACTCTTCTTCTTGTCGTTGATCCTGGCCAGGTCATTGCCAGGTCGGGAAAAGCAAGAGAACCGTCAGCCGTTGAAAGAAGACGTGGGTAGGCACAAAAGCCCTGGCCCATAGCCATCTGATAGGTGAAGACTGTCTCGGGAAAGGGTTTTCAATCAAACCCATTCCCATAGACACAAGCTTCTGATCAACGGAACGGGAAGCGGAAGAAGCAACGAGTAAAGCATAATGGGCCGTGGGATAAGACCAGGGAAGTCCTCTCTGTCTCTGGTCATGTTGTTCCTCCGAAGGTAATAGGGTTTCCTCGTATCCCCCTCCCTTTACTGTTGACTTTACCTTTCCGGAAGAGCTGGTTTTGTTTTCAGACCTGTCAGCCCATTTCACCCTCTTATCCCGCTCCAGCTATGCTGCGTAGTAGAAGAGTGGCCATGCTCTCATGAAGGTTGAGCAATGGGAGGGCTCAGAGCTCGTGAGGATGAGGTCAGAAGATGGGGCGTCCCGTATCAGTGTCCACTGCCGGGTACTGTAAAGAGGAGAAGGAAGAAAATGTCGCGCCCGAGCTAGAGAGATAGTCCATCTGAAAACCATCGACTTGCAGCTTTCATAGGGCATCTCTGTCTAATCTAGAAAGCGCGGCGCGCCAAAATCCATGCACTTTGATGGGAAGTGGCTAACTAGGCTCGGTCTAAACTGGAGAAGGTTGAGAGAGGGTTGTAATAGGTCAGACTTTTCTCCCGAAAGGAGTCCACTTCGACAGTTGGTCACCTGTTAGAACAGATCCCCCCAGACGAAACCTGGTCAGGTCAGGCTTGGGAGCCCAAGCTCCGAATCGTAATATTAACATGCTGGTTCTAGTATAATATTCAGTCCCGGACGGGAGAGTGGTAACAAAGAATCGAAATGGCACAAAGTAAGATCGACTGACGGGACACGGATTAGATACAGAGCATGCAGCAAAATGCAATTGCAGCGGCATGCCCGGCCACTCGAGAGCAGGGGTATACGATGACCCTTGTGCTTGATGTAAAGGAAATTCCAATGGCCAAGGATGATTATCGCCGACCATGAGCGGGTTGACATTAACTTTGGGGTCTGCTCCATCGATGGAAAGTGAAAATGACACCGAGGTATGGGTGGCAGCGAGGATACCAGTTCAGCTTATTAGCCCGAAACACAACAATCGTTCAGCTTCAGCCTCGAGCGGATCAGCCCGCGGCCTCATCTCTTTCTCTCTCATATAGACTGATGCACACTCTTCTTGCCTTCCCGAGCACGTAGCTCTGATACACGGAGCACTTCAAGGTCAAAGCCCAACCGGATAGCGAGATCCGGGAGCTCAGACTGTCTCAAAGGGAAGACGGGGCGGAGATGGGGTGAGTGAGAAGGGAGGGGACTGATGAACAAGGCTTTAGTTGTTTGATTCGCTCAGCCTTGTTCCTCATCTTATGCCCTAGCCCATGACCTTCTCCCTTGCCTCTCGTGTCTCCTCGCCTCGCCTTGCTTGCTTGCCTCGTGGTCCCAGGATGGCACAGCCATAACTTGTGTAATAAAGCAAGTGCCTCAGGATGTTAAGGGTCTTCATCGCTAACGAGGAGAGACATGGGCCCGAAGCTTCATTGGAGCACCCTTGTCTTTTGCATCTGCTTGCTCCTCCAAGCCCTCAGGCCGAAGCCATTGGGCGGCATGGCTTATGGGTCAAGGTCTAGTGCAGACAAATATCGTGGCCGTGGAGATACGGCACATTGTAAACTTGCAAGCCCAGTCCAAAAGAGGAGGAAGAAGCGAGAATTCATGCTGACTATCTCGCTGTAACAAACCGGCGCACGTGGTCCACTTGACGTTGAAATTTTTCCTTATTTCTTCCTCATCTCGACGTATCAGGTGTGCGATGGAGCCGACAAAAAGGTGTCAGATGCATGCTGAGTTCATCCTGACCAGTTGCAATGTTGATTGTGAATCCAGTTCACGATGCTCCTTTCTGTTTGACCTTATCGATTGTAGTTTCGTTCATATCGCTGATAGTTTCGTGTGTCTTGTTCGCTTTATGCGGACGAGCAACCATGTCAAATGAAGACTACCGCTACCACCACTATCAAACCCCCTTCTTCTGTCAGACCTTACTCGGCACCATGATGACATTGTGCTCGGGATGCCGCAACTGGAATGTCGGTGGGTCAAAATTTTCCAGCCATGCCATCCTATCCTGTATCTTGAAGGACATACATAGATGGACTGAAGGTGCCATGGTACGGTGCCCAGTAGCATTTTGATGCGTCGTGTTGCTTTGCCATGGCTTCACTGTGGATGGAAGACGAAGATCGACCGCTACTCTGAGCAAGGTTGAACTGGGGCTTGCCAGGCACTAGGCATGGACAGGTCAGGTCAGGTCAGGTCAAGGACAGAGGCAGGCTAGTGGGACGGCCCTTTCTGGAGCCAGTTTGACAGCCGCCGCCTGCCGCCCATGGCATGGCCAGTTACCATTCCGCCCCTAGTCCATCCCATCAGCATCCATGTCCGACATCCATGGCACTGGAGTACGTTACCTTGTCCACGTTACGGTCTTTTGTCGTGGTCCTGCTTTTCTGAGCGAGTGATGGTAAGTTGTGAGAGGGATGGTGATTGCTCGAGTAACATTCTCATTTCTTCAACGTTCGTATCCAAGCAACAGAGTCGGGATGAGGGATCAACATCTTGGCTGGATCCTGATGGGGACGGTTAGCGCAATCTCCGGAGGGTTCAATCAATGGACATGCAGATACGGCCACCATTATACATAAGCTTGCCCCAGATATTTTGTGATTGGGCAGCAAAGGTGTCCATACCTGTTCTACTGTATTGTGTCAATGTTTGTTTGTCCCTGGCTATGAATCCTGATCAGGCCTGCGATGCGATGCAATGCGACAGATGAAATGAATGCATGGATGATGAACGGGCAGAAGAAGATGCAGAGGTACTCCGTACTCTGTATGTACAGTATAGTGAAGGAGGGGGGGAAGCTGTGGCGCGCCATAGACGGTCCAATCCGTCTTCCGGGTGTTGTTCCAGTTGGCCAGTTTGATCAAGATCCCTGGCGCCGGGCTTTAGTACTTATGTAGGTAGGCCGAATGTAATGTGATGGTGTCTAGCATATGTTGTTTGCTTCGAGGTTCACTTTGACAGAGTTGATAATGGAAGACAACAGTGAGGAGTCGATATGCAGTTAGACAGAAAGGAGGATGCATCTGATGTCCTGAGGCTCGTTAGCCCATCTCAATAGGTATGTACCTACTATCTTCTTGCCTTGAGATATCGAGTTTGAGAAATTGAAGCATGGAAGGTACCAACCAGTAACTCGCAACGTGGATGGGACGGGCAATTGCAAAGGTACCTGAATGAATAATCAAGGCAGGTATGACCTGCCTACCTACCTCATATGCCCACATCGATCTGGACTCACCAAGGAATTCTGAGCTCCGGGTGCCCCTGTATGAAGCAGCCAAGCTTGACCGTAAGCAGACAAAACACACACAGAAAGAAAAAACGAGGCCTTCCAAGTGGGAAGATGATGACGAGAAAGGATCGCGGCCGCTCGGGAGAGATCTACTAGGTTACCTAGGCACGATGTATGCCTACTCGCGCAGTCTCATTTCATCTCATCTCATGACAGAAGTATCATGCCGGTGCGCTAACTTAGCATCCAATGTCATCCATAGCCATGTGCAGACTGAACGCCCTGTGTAGAAACTCGCGTATAAGTGGCCGAAATCAACCAATCGCTCTGCAATTCTCTGCTTTGATGTCGATATTAATCGTGTGCCTCGCATAGTGTTTGGTCAAATGTTTGCTAGTCAGGCGCTGTCAGGGGTCGTTTATTCAGTCAATCAATCAATCAATTGATGCTCTCTCAGGGGTGTTCCTTGTTCATGTTGTAGGTTTGAGGATGGATGGACTCTTCCTAGGCGCCATATACCCCTTGTACTTCGATTTAGGTACCTAGTTAGATCTTATCAACACTGCAGTTGTTCTGCACATGATGATGCTTATAATCCTTTCACATGTAGTGATGCCACAGGTAGGTAACTATTAGACTTAATGTTGTGCTTTTACAGCGGGTTCAACCTTATCTGGGATTTGTTGAGCTTGCTGCCGCGAACAACTGCCTACTGCCTAAGCTGCTACTTATATTCATATCCGCAGTAGGCTGTATTCACCAGATCTGTACCTGCTACCTATAGTAGGTACTAAGGTAGACAACACTACATGTTTTATTGAATAAAAATTGAATAACACAGACACTTGTGGGGTAAATATGGCCCATGAACCTTGAATCTCATCATACCTCATTGAAAGAAAAGAAAGAAAAAAAGTTTAAAGATGACTTCCCCTGTTCTGCAGCCACTCTACCTGCTGCTCCTGCTGCTGCTGCTGGTGATGTTAGCCCGGTATGGATGTGACTTTCATGGAGTGCACTAACTTATTAGGTACCTTACCTTGGTTTATTGTGGAGATGGCCTAGCAAGAAGAGACTGTTGGCTGTTGGTTTACTGCTCAACTCCCCCTGGCCTTTTGCTCCCCGCTAACCTTGTTTAAGTCTGGTGTGGGCTTCGGGACGTTTTTCTCGCCAAAGAGGCTTGAGCTCTCCGCCTTTCACGAATCGTCTCTTACCGCCGCCATCAAGAAAGGCTAAGGGTCGGGTGCAGAACTAAGTTCCCTTAATCAGTAAGAAAAGCTAGCTGGGGTGTGGACGGAACGGAGCGCATGTTTGATGCTCTACTGTAGGTACCTTAGGTAGGTAGGTGTAGGTGTACAGTACCCTCTGATGCTACTCCATGCCTCCTCTCTCTCTCTCTCTCTCTTCATTCTGTAAAGCACCTTTCGCCTTCAGTAGATACTAGGTACCTTACCTTAGTACCTTGGCTGGTTCAGGTACATCTAATCGCCTTGGCAACTGATGGTCTGTTTCACTTGTCTCGATAAAGTTGAACAATCTCCTAGAAATGCCCTAAAAGTCAACCGCTCTTTTTTACTCTTTTTCTCTCTGTCTCGTCCCACGTCTCGACTTTAAGCGCCGTGAAAGAATCCACGCATAACCTGATTCGTAGGCCTCAAACCCCTGCGTCTGCGTCTGCGTCTGTAGCTGCAGCTGCAGCTGCATATCCCACGCTTCTGCTGGGCAATCCGGCCGCAGATCAAGAGGCCCTCGGCTATGCAGGTCGAACCACTCCCAACTGCATCCCATTCCCGCTCTGCTTCTGCTCGTTGACATCAGATGGTGGCGTTTTGTCCATTTGAATGTCACCGTTACCGCAACTATACCCGTCAATTGACCTGTTGCTGCTGTAGCAATAGATTTCAATTCGGCTGAGTCTCGCCCCCAGTAGCAGTGCTGATTTATTATCTGTCAGCTCTCTCATGCTACGACAATCGGTATCATAAACCTTGCTCGGGTTTGTTATTGGAAATATCTCCGCTCGGTCAAGCCTTTGTGCATTTCAGCCGCCTGGATGAATGGCAACCCGCCAAGATGTTGTTACTATCCATTAATTGATGATGACTGACTGCCCTTTTATCATCGATAATCATTCATTTTGTTTCATCTTTCGAGCAAACTGATTGCAACTCCTTGTGTACTGGATAGCCAACAATAGTAACTGCCGGGCTTACTTTCTGCTTGCGCGATACCCAATGTTGCTTTTTCTTTTATCCCGGAAAACTAACCCGGACATAGGCTTTCGTATAAAATCCACGTCCGTAGTTACTCCGTTCCGTGTTGCTCTCCATCTTCATCTTAAATCTCGCCCTTCCTTGTTCATCGACGTCTGCCGTTGACCCAAAATTTCTCTCCCCTGCTCTAGACCCATCAACCTACCATGTAAGTGTGCACGCCACTTCTGACTTCCCCCGGAAACTATTGTGCCGATCATTATCGTGCCTGGTCGAGCCAAGTCGATACTTCTTGTCAACCAGACGTGCTCGTAGCCGTGCATCCATTGTCAGCCCTGTTCATATTGAACATTTGTGCTGCTGCTGCTGCTGCTGCTGCTGCTATTGTTGTCGTAGTAGTATTCAGCATCCCATCCATCCCACTCAGGGCTCCCCTGGTCTGTGAAGTTTCCTCCTCTCTCTCTCTCTCTCTCCGTCAGCCACTCGGAGCTAAATCAGAGTCGCAAAGTGGTGGCTGGCTGGCATGGCTGCAGTAACAGTCTGATGCGAAGCGGCGGTCCAAGCTATCTGGCAATGTCTCGCTCGCTCTCCAAGCCTCTGGCGTTGCCGCAGGATCATCCCCTTCAATCTCTCCAAGGTTTCTCTTCATCGCTTGACAATAGTTACTGTTACAATGGTTAGCGTTGCTCTGAGCTTGATACAATGCAACCCTGGCCGCCTTGGTGCAACGGATCAGACTGAGACTGGGATCATGGGCGCCCTGGCTCATCAACGAAGCAAGATCCCAACTGCATCGGGTAGATCAAGCTCACTGCGGCCTAACTAAGTACTTGTCTCCCCCATTCTCAATCTGTCTTTAGGCTGCTGCTGGGGTCGAGGGTTGTTGTCGGAGACTCCGGGGGTAACCTACCAACATCTTCATCACACAGTTCGTGAGCCAGGCCAACGCGTTGAGGCTGATGCTTGACTGACTTGCCATAAACGATGGCCGTCTTGAACACCTCCGTAATGCTTCGGTGAATGGCGTTACACTATGTGGTGGTAGCTCGATTAGCAATCCAGGATTCCTAATTTGGATTTTGGGCATGAGGCTCCGCAGTGGACGGCCAAAAGGGCGCCCGCCACATGAAACTGATCTGACTTACGAAATCTTCGACAGTGCAGCGCGTAGATCGGAGCACAACAGGCTGAGAGTAATCAGGCTGCTTGCCCTTGGGCTTTGTGTACACGCGGACAAGGTTTAGCTTGTCCCACATGGCCTCCATCAGCTCATCAATGTTCCATCCATGCTCGGAACTGATGGGGACAGCATTGGGAATTCGATAGAGAAGGTCAAGCTCCTCAATGCTGATGGAATCAATCTTGTTCAGGCAGTAGACAACTGGGATATAACTGAAGAGTTGGATAGTTAGCAAACTAAAATAATCTCGACTTTGAAAGCAGCTGTGTTTGCCACACTTCTACACTTCAGCCTTACCTTCTGCTCTTTGCCTCAAGAACGTCGATCAGGTCATCAACGGTAGCGTCACACCGGATTGTAATGTCCGCAGAATTGATGCGATATTCGCTCATGACAGCCTTAATCTCGCCGTGGTCGATATGTGTCAGGGGTACGGTGCTGGTGATATTGAGGCCACCCTTGTCCTTCTTCCTGAAGGTGATGTTGGGGGGTTCCTTATTGATGCGGATTCCGAAACCCTCGAGTTCCGCCTCAATCACCCGCTTATCCGTCAGAGGCTTATTGACATCCAGCACAATGAAGATCAGATGGCATGTCTTAGCGACGGCGATGACTTGTCGACCTCGACCTCGACCATCCTTGGCACCCTCAATGATACCAGGAAGGTCAATAATCTGCAAGGGGGCACCTGGAGAAATCCATGTCAGCCACGATGTTTGATGCACAAAGGAGCCGCCTTCTGATGATGATGGTGGTGGTGGTGGTGGAATTGGAGATTGGGCATCAAGCCGAGAACAAGAAAATAGCCGCGCCGCACCGCATCCGGTGATCGAAGTTGAGGTGGGGATGGAGAAGGCGAGAGGGGAGGGATATCACAAACGACTAACCATTATAGACAACTTGACCAGGCACAGAGGTCAAGGTGGTGAATTCGTAGGCGGCAGCCTCCGAGTGTTGGCCTGTGAGTCTGCTCATGAGCGTACTCTTGCCCACTGAAGGGAAGCCGATGAAGCCAATACTGGCTACGCCTGTTCTGGCCACATCGAAACCAGCACCTCCGCCACCACCTCCGCCGCTGGGAGTCAACAGTTCGCGCTTGAGCTTGGCCAGCTTGGCCTTGAGCTGACCCAAATGGTAAGAAGTCGCCTTGTTCTTCTGGGTTTTGGCCATCTGGTTACACATGTCAGAGCTGATCCCGGCTATCTATACGATAAAGAGCCCCCCATCTTGGGTTTTCGACAATCATCTTCTCCGATGGCATCCTTTACGGAAGGGTTCGATTGGAATATCACGTACTTCGGCCTCAATATCTTTGATCTGGTAGGGGAACCGGGGTTAGCCAAATCGTGGCAGGCATAGTCTTTCTGGTGGGAGAGCTACATACCTTGTCCACCGTGGTCGCCATGATTACGGTTGCAGTTACAGAAGCTGTCTCGAGTCGATATTCGGTTGTTGTCTGGCCTCAGATCTTGGGTTCGTGGCCCAATTCGTTGTGTAAAAGCACTTTTGGTGATAAATTGCAAAGAAAGTTGAAAATGGCGGGGCACGACAGAAAAACCTGCTCCACACCTACGTCAGCCAGTTTGGCCCTCACACAGCCAATCACATAGGTAATTGACTTATTAGTACTTAGTTGTCTCCACCATTTACATACCTAGTATGTTGAAAGCTCAAGTCAGTACCGTATCAGCGACCTAATAAGGCACTTGGGTTTTGAGGGAATGGGATGGATTAGTCAATCGACATTCTTCTCACACAATAAAAATGGCTTGGTTTTTGGTGTTTTTAAAAAGTTTTGTTGATTGTTGCGTATCAGCCTGTCAGATGCAGTGGCCAGAGTCTGTCTACCAACAAGACAAGACAAGACTTTACCCCGAGTAACCCTCCGCTTGCTTCTCTATAAAGATACCAGTCATGCTTCGTTCATAACAGCAACAACGCAATACACCTTGCACACCTCCCGACGTTATTTGCTAATCTTTCAAAGATAATCATCCAACCGGCCGCTGGCCAACTCTTTGTGCAATAGGCCTGTATAGTATTCCGATCCAATGCTCATGAGGAAAACTTTACCATCTAACAACCATCCCCAGTTATTGAGAAAAATAACAATCCATACAATAGCCCTACACTGTCTCTGCGCCACCCATGATCATTATGCTAACAAAGAAAACTCGGCGCAATAATGTAACAAAGTATGTTCAGCTGCTTGTTGGAGACATTAACTGTCAGTGGGCTGGGTTTCCGTTCGTGTTCCCGTTGATGCCATTTACAAGAGTCTCGTGCCCAGCATTCGACATCGTCAAGCTTTCTGAAGTCAAACCAGGTGTCAAAGCTTTGATCATCCCATTTATAGGGGGTCCTCCCGACGTCATTGATTTCTGGCTCATTGGTGATGAATGAATGCCATTGACAAGAGGCGGGCTGAGGTGACCGTTGACGAGATGCTCTAGACCTTGTTCGAGGCATATTCTAGTATAATCTGGGTCGTCTGGCAGCACTTGCACCAGTCCGCGTCGAGGGACTTTCTTGTCGAGAAAAGGCGTACTGCTTGTTTGTGCGAGTTGGGGTTTATCCTCGCCAACGAAAACGCCATTTTGATAGTACTTGCATCGTGGAGCAAGTCTGTTGTACCGAGCAGAATCCGGATCCTGCTTCCACTTCTGACATGTTCCCCATCCCCGGCTTTGTGCTTCTGTCTCCAGAAGTTCCCGGTATTCAACTTCGAGACGAATATTACGAAGATGTGGTATGTTGGGGACAGTATACATAAGATCCGACACCTGATCATGTTAGCTTTTCGCATTTTTGCATATTTGAGTGGCTGGTAGTCACCTTAACAAAGAACATGTCCATATTGAGGAATTTCTCCCAAGCCTCTGCTTTTAGTCGTTGCTTCATCACATAACCTAATTCGGAGGGATCCTCGTCACCGTAGTATTCGGGGAGTTGTCGACCGAGATCCCACAGCCTGTCATCGAGAAGAGAGTAAAGACGCCATTCAACGCGCCACAAAGACAACTTTGCTAGTTCAGTCACAGGAGCCCGTTCCCAAGCAGTATCTATGAAAAATAATCAGTGGCTACCCCAATAAGTTTGATTAATGGACTTACACCGGGAGAGGTCAAGATCCTTCTCGCCAAGAAGGAGAGCTACATGTGTGTTAAGTACCCACTGCTCACGACCTTCGGCTGTGCCATTAGCTTCGTGTCGAATTGTGTCGTATCGGCAGCCTTGAATCCGCTTGAATTTCTCGGCAAGGACCGGAAGCTTGGGGTTGGGACATGTATCGAACCATCGTAGGAGGGGAGGCAGTTTATCGAGGCGGATGCGTTCTTGCTCCTCACGGAACCGTCGCTGTTCAGCTTCGCGTGCCGCTCGTTTGCGTTCCATATCCTCACGATGCGCACGTTCTCGTCGCTCACGTTCTTTACGCTCTTCTTCCTCGCGTTGACGGCGAGCTTCCTCGGCGGCTTCTCGCTCGAGTTGCTCACGATGCAGCCTCTCCTCTTCCTCTCGCTGTTTCTGCTCCTCCTCCTCCTTCTTCTTTCTCTCTTCTTCGATGCGTTGCTTTTCTGCCTCTTCTCGACGTGCCATCTCCTCGGCTTCGCGCCGTTGCTTCTTCTCCTCCTCCTCTCGTCGCTGGCGCTCTTCTTCCTCCTTGCGTTTGCGCTCGGCTTCACGCTCCTCTAATTCCTTTTGCAGTCTCTCCTCTTCGGCAGCCTCCTCCTTTCGCTTCTTTTCCTCTTCCTCTTCACGCTTCCTCACGGCTTCAGCCTCAGCTCGCTTGCGTTCTTCTTCTTTCTTGCGTGCTTCATGCTTCTTCCGAAGCTCGTCCTTCTTCTTGGCTTCCTCATCGGCTTGCTTTTGCTTCTCTTGTTCGGCTTCCTTAGCTCGAGCCGCTTGCAGTTCCGACTCAGACACAGCCTTGATAGAATCGGCGTCTTTCATCTCCACGTCAGTCTCCTCTGACTTGACATGAATCTGTTTTTCGACACTACTGGCCCGGTCGGTGTCTGTACGGTGAGAGTCAGCGCGCCTATCGCGTTTCTCCTCATCGTGCTTTTTATGACTAGGTTTTGAGGATGGTTTAGAAGAGTCTTGAAGATTGCTGGATTTTCGAGGTCTCTCGTCAGATGATAAAGGTTGTTTGGGCCGTTTCTCCTTTGTCTCGCTATCGAGTCGTCGTCGCTTAGGTGGAACCTCACTATCGTCCTTGTCACCATTACTGGGTCGGTCAGGTGTGATGCTGGCACGATGTCTCTTAGCCGACCCATCGCCAGACACCGACAAGCGATCCCGGGATTCGTCTCTTTTGAGAGCCTTGGTACGATCATAGTACTTTTCGGATAGTTTCTCGACTCTGTTCTTTTCGTGTTTGTCGCCTGACTCCTCATGCCTCGACTCATGGGGGCTACTTGGGTGATCTTTAAAAGATGAAGCGTTCGAAGCCATACTGGCGCGACGTTGCCGCTCTCGTTCCCCTCGAAGCTCCCCCTTGGACACAAGCTTCCTCCTCGGTTTATGTGTTTCCCCATCTGACGATACGCCGGCAGCATCTGAATCAGCATGTTTAGCTTTGAGCTGTTTCTGCGAGATAGTCGGGGATTGTTCGCGGTCTGAGATATTAATCGACGGGACGGGATCATCTTTACGGGGTCGTCCTGGGCCACGCTTTGAACCCTCATCTCCCTGGTTTGTAATAGAATTCGACCTTCGTTTCTCTTTTGGGCTGGTAAGCTTGGAGGTGCTTGACTTCTTCTTTGGCTCGGGACTAGAGAGGCTCCTTTTATGTTGTCTGGCCTCCTCCTTTGCTCGTCGGGCACGCAAAGCTTCGTCTTGTTGTTCCTGGCGAGAATTTGTCTTCTTTCCGCTCCTCTTAAACTCATCGTAGGCGTTCTTCAGCATATGCTCTTCGTCCTTCCAGTTTGGACCAGCCCGGTGTCGGGCAATCTCGTAGTATGTTTCTCCTCTGTACCTTCGTGTGGGATCGAATCCAGCTTGTTCCAAAAGTAACTCTATGACTTTGATATTCTCTTGCCCAATTGCTGCTAGTATTGGCGTCGCGAATTCGGGCTGAGCGTTGAAAATAGGTCGGGGATCAGGATTAGCGCCTCCGAGGCCTAGGAGTAGCTGAATCACCAAGTCATGGCCACCTCGAGCCGCAGCAACCATAGCAGCGGGGTCATTACATCCTTCCTTTACCTGCAAGATGCGTGCGACAGTTTCCTCATCTCCTCGCCCCGCAGCCTGTCGAAGTGTCTTGTCATCGAGGGGCATATACAATAGATCGTTTCTCGTCTTTGTTGCGCGCATATTTCCTGTTCTTCGACTTGTTCCGGAATTTGTAGCCGGGGAATGGCGTGGGCTATCAGGCGCATGCGAGTCCCTCGTATCTTGATCTTGGTGGGAGTGATGTTCTTCTGAAGTGCGCCTCCGATCTCCTGCTCGCTTCCTTGCAGCCATGAGTGCGGCTCGAATCTCCTCGGCGTTATCTGTTTCGCCGCTCACCCGATCGATTGGCTCTTCCCCGTTCACGTTGGCCTTTCTAGGATTGACGCCTGCGTCTAGTAGTAACTTGACAACGCCCAGATGGCCGTTGTCGACCGCATCGAGAAGTGGTGTGTCCTTGTCGTAATTAACACAATCCAAATTGCATCCAGCGTCGATCAGAAGTTTGACGATGTCTTCGCATCCATTGATTGCTGCAATCTGAAGAGGTGTGTTTCCCGCGTAGTCAGCTACATTCAGATCTTCAGGTCTCTCAGTAAGACGTGTCTTGGCCCCTTCGTACTCTCCTCGAGCACAGGCGCGAGCAAGTAATGTCTGACCGTGGGCATCGAGATGCTTCTTATGAGGAGCCATCCTTGCAGGGGAGGCATTTGTGTCGGCGGCAGCCGTCGCCAGATTACGTAGTTTAGAACTGCGAGGATGGGGACTGCCACTCGCTGATGAGTCGTCAGAGTGATAGTCAGTGGCGTGCAACGGGGGAGGCAGTCGCCTCTTCTTGTGGCCGAGGCCGTTGGAGGAATAGGCAGGTAACTGGGAGGATGCACTCCTTCGGTGAGATCGAGCCTGTGGTGAGATGGATCGGTTCTGTGAATCATGGTGTGACTTTGCTGAGAGAGGCTTGTGCTCCTTCTGCGGACGACCTGAATCGATGCTAGCGCTAGTCGTTCGTTGCCGCCTGACTTTGCGGCTCTCGCCTTCGTCGTCGGACTCGACTTTGAGACTCTTGCGCTTATGTGATGCCGTGTTTTCACCCGATTTCAACTTCTCGCGAATAGACTTGGCGGGTCGGGGATGGGAATGTTCAGAGTCGGAAGATGAATGCGTGTCATCCGCAAATCGGCGACGCTGTTGCTGCCGGTGATGGGGTGGAGACGCTGGTGCAGAGCTCAAGCCACTGGAGGCAGCTGCATCTTTACCCCGTGACAGCTTCTCGCGTTCGATGTGGGCCGACGAAATGCGCTTCTTCTTGATAGGGTCACCGCGAGCGTGGATTGACGACGAACTCTTTTCAAGCTCTGGACGATAACCAGCAGCCTTGATTGAAGATTTGGGTGCGTCGCCATCGTTATCACCATCGGCATCACCGTCGCTCCTGTCCTCCTGTCTTACCTTCCGCGCCTTTGAAGGGGAATGGCCATCCTTGCCAGGCAATACAATGGTTTCGGCGTCTGAATCGCGGTCTTCCAACGCATCTTGGTCGACAGCAGATGAAGAATTCGCATTCCGTCGTGTGTCTTTATCCTTGTCTTTTTCCTTCTCCTTGTCAACAGGCTCAGAAGGCTTGGGGCTTACTGGCGGCGGAGTCGACTTTGAAGTGTCGGGTTTCGAGTCAGGCCGCTGAGGTGTGTCGCCAGCAGGCCTCGTCTGGTCGGACTGGGCAGCATTCTGCGCATCCATGACATTTACCTGCGAGGACGACTAGCGACTACCACCATTCTGGTGATGATGGTATAGGCAGAAGTTGAAGGGGCGATGGACTCGCGCTGGCGTTGATGCCTATGAACTTAGCCAAGAGGAAAAGCAACGGTCGGGCGCGAGAACGACAAAAACCGAAGAGGCGAATAAGAGCGCAGTCAACCAGGAGAGGTAATGCGGGGGCAAAAAGAAAGAAGAAGAAAAACAAGGCTACGCGAAAAGGCGAAGGATTGATTCGTAGGGGCGATTTGGAGTGTCTGGAAATTGGGCGGTCGGAGGCGTTGAGCAATAGAATACGGTATGTGAGTAAAGGTGAAGAAGAGAGAGAGCGAGCGAGTGAGTGAGTGAGTGAGAGTGATTGGTTTCGGATTGGAGATAGAATTGGGAGTGGGAGTGGAGTTGGTTAGATTAAGCCCGGTTGAGTTTAAGTCCAATAGAAGTTGAGATTGTATTCATCGGTTTAGAAGGGGAGATGGATAGTGAATTGCAGGCACCTAGCCTGGGCTGAGTCTGACCAGAAAGCCTGTTTATGGGGATAGCTACGGTGTACGGAGTAATAATGGTGGTTTTAGGAGAATGAATGATGATGGACCACGGCGTCTTTGGGCGGGCCTTTTACCCAGATTGAGATTGAAACGGGGTTAACGGGAGGATGAGTGCGAAGTGGAAGAGAAGAGTGGAAGAATTGGATTTGGAAACTCCAAAGCAAATGCCCGAGCAAGGCTCCCGGCCTCCAAGATGTATTATGATTGGCTGAGTCTCATTTCGTACTTGTACTGTACTGTCTTTTAGTCTTATCCGGTCAGGCATAAAGACCCAGACCGCAATTTGAACTAGCACAGTCAAAAAGAACCGACTGGCTTTATTTAATTTAAATATGACAGGAAATAGATACGCTTTTCTTTCAAACCGTGCGACATGTATATTGAGTCTATGCGTAGTGTACCTAATACGAAGCAACTCTCTTGCTCGGGCTCTCATGTTAAGGACATTGGTACCTATAACAGTGTCAGTACGTTAGTAAGGTACCTACTTTGCATCCAATGCAATTAACCATCCACTTACCATAAAGGCAAGGAACCCAAGGTAGACAGACACCTATTGTAGTTTAGCTTGTTCCCCCCTGCAGTAAGGAAACTCCAAGATGACACCTTGATACGATTGACTTATGTACGGATACCAGTAAAGACTTGCAACGTTAGCCTGCTGGATCAGTAGCGCATAATGTTGAATCCCTCTTCATAATTTTACTCGCTCGGGATTGACTGCCTGGGTTATAGATTCCGTTGTCTTGTTTATGCTACCCACCTTGTGACTATGTCTCTGGGCAATCAATATTTCGTATTTATCCAAGGTTCCGTGTATGGAGTCTTTACTCAAGCTAAGGTACTTACTTACCTTAGTACCTAGTAGGCTTTTGGTTTCATCAGTCCCTGTGCCCCATATTTAACTGTACCGGGGATCTCCACTGTCTCTGCCTGGATGCAACTTCAACCACTAACAATTCTCTCCCTCGCTGATCTTGGACCTAGCACAACATCAAGCTCTCGACGTGTGGTGGAATCACATCACAGCTCATCGAAGTCAAAGAATCGCACCTGACCTTTTACGTGCTGTAATGACAAGAAGATCGTGATGGATTCCTCAAGCTCTGCCTTACCGAGCACGGATAAAGACGATGTCTTCTTACTGCCTCCTTCTCTGCAACACGCCAGGATTAACACTCTACCAGAGGCGGCGTACTATATTCCTAACTTCATAACCGAGCAAGAAGAACAGAACATTTTGGACAAGGTTGGCATCCAGTAATACAAATAATAGCCGAGCACGACTCAACCATCTCTAGATATCAAGCGCTCCCAAACCCAGGTGGAAACAGCTTACAAAACGACGTCTTCAGACCTGGCCTTCGGATCTCGTCAACAACAAACTCCTTGAAGCTCCCCTCCCTCTCTGGCTTCAAGACCCAGTCATATCCCGTCTGCTCTCGATGCCATCCCATGACTCCTCATCAGCCAACATATTCGAAAGAAGTCCTCACAAGAAGCCGAACCATGTCCTCATCAATGAGTATCCACCTGGTATTGGTATCATGCCACATAAGTTGAGTATTCACCAAGCGATACACCCTCTTTTCTCTTTCGTACTTATACCATACAGGATGGTGCAGCATACTGGCCGGTTGTAGCCACCGTCAGCCTTGGAGCTAGCTTATGCCTGAACCTGCATCGCAGCAAGGAGGACGGCGCTCTTGATCCCGGACCTGCTTGGAGAATCCTCCAGGAACCCCGTAGTTTACTCATTACAACTAGCGAGCTGTATACCGACTATCTCCATGGGATTGCTGATATCGAAGAAGATGTTGACTTGAGTGCCGAAACTGTTTCCAACTGGGATCTGCTCGGTTCTCCTGATGTATACGCCAACGGCCGGAATATTCGTCAAACTCGCACAAGCCTGACTTATCGAGATGTTCTTCAGGTATCAAAAGTCGCGAACAAGCTCGGCATTTTCCTCAAACGATAAAAGATTCGGGTGTGACTAGAAAGCTAGTAGACAGGTGGGATCATGATCCATCGGTCGGCTACTTTGTCGGAGCCGAACTTGTTCTCATACCATGCTTTTGTGCCCTTTGCCGTCGCGCCCAGGTTCACGGCCACAAACGCCACAGCAGTCAGTATGCTCTTGTTGAATAGCTCGCCTGGAGGCGCAGCGATCCAGGCAATTGCAAGATACAGAATGCACTCGGCAGTATAGTGAGGGCAAATGAGATATTTGAACCACCCTTCTGTTGGAAGTGTGTACTTCTTGAGGCTGGCCAGATGTCTGTGGCATTGATTCTGCTTGAAGTATGCAACGGAATAGAATAGGACAGCTGATAGCAACCTCCGTGGGATTTCAAGAGACTGGTTAGGAGAATCCCAACATGACAAAATTGCACCTATGACTTGTCAGTGTCTGGTGGCCAATTGTGGCGGGTTTGTAGCGTACCGGAACCCTCGATCCAGACAGCGAGGCTTATAATGGCATAGAATGCAATACCGAGTGCCCAATGAATGAACCACATGGGTGACGAGCCTGGCTTGAATACAAACAGGCTCTCGTATAAACGCCTTGAGCCCTGCAACGCCATGAGCAGCCATGCGATATATATTTGCTCTAGGCTCATCGATGATCTGCCAGCCCTGTCCTGCCAAGTAGCAATACTCCTCAACACCGATCCCCTCGTCAGGTATTGCCAAGCCCAGAAGCCTGACAGAGATACTGAGGTGATGTAAAAGTGCATGAACCACGAGTGAGGCACTTGTCCATATTCTGTTAGGTTTTTCAAGAATGATCTCAATCCTGCGAAGTTTTGCTTTTCATCGTCTCCTTTCTTGCTCTTAGACTTTCCATCTTTAGGTCTTCGAGGACCATAGTCCATCATAGCCTTACGGACATCTTGGGGGAGAATCTGTAGAGCTAAAACGAGAGCGGCAGAAAGTGTGAAGAAACTCTGGCACCATTGAGCTGGAGATAATGTTGATAACAGATCTACCACTTTATTCAGAATCTCCTCCATTACCTTTTGTGGTATTTTCATGTCGCTGATATTTCTGAACTGGAAGGACAAGGTGAGGTTCTTCAAAATACGTTTGTTGGGTCTTGGCTTAAGTTGGAACCTTTCCCTGGCGCGTGTTTTGTACAGTATCAATTTCTCCGAGGTATGTGTTATACACTGTGCATGTATCTCACGTCGGATATACCTCAGCAGCTCAGGTACTTATCTTCAGTAAGGTAGTTCTCATTGTTGCTCCATTACTCTATATCATAAACCGGGGGTGAAGCCATATTATGAAGTAATACGTCAATGGTTGATTCGTTCCCTGTTTAGATTTTGCTTTGGTCTTTGAATTCTAAGCTGAGGTCGAACATATCCAGTTTTCAAAACAATGATGTCGACACGGAATGAAAAAGTTATTCAACCGAGAAGTGCTTCTTGTTCCGGAGGCAATATAGAGAAACCTATTTGTTCTCGAGGGTGCAGTTTCAGTCAATTTAGTATGACACCAACGATGAGTGGCCCTCAGAAATTGTCACAGTTTACCCTAGAGAGACGAAAATTGAGCTTCACAGATTTTTGGGTGAGAGAGTGCTATAAGTTACCTCTGACATCCTATTCTATACCCAAAGGACACTTATCCACTTCATCAAGTTATGGCAAGAGTAGCCTCTTAATTCAGACATACAGACTCTTAAAGCTTGTGACAATGGAGATGCCGAGCACAGAGATAGAATTTCGCTGAGAGTTATAATCAAGTTCACAAAAGTAAGGAGAAGAGAGGGGGTTGGCATATCAAAACGAAGCAGCTTCTGTTTAGCGAACGATAGTCCAATCAATAAAATGACAACCAAGCGAGTGTATGTGGAAACAGCAGTAAACACCAACCCGAAAAGCAAACCATATTTCCCATCCCATGCTCAAACCCAAACACCGCCACCGCTTTTGGCCACCAATATCCGAAACTCCAGATCACTGAGCGAACATCCCTTACAAACCAGAGCCGAAGTTCTGGCAGCGGCTGCTGAAATTGACATTGGCGTTCTCCCAGAGACAGTCAGCATACTGGATGGAGCACTTATTCTGAGCGCTCTGCCACTGGTCGTTACCGAATAGGTTGAAGAAGCGAGGCTCGATACCAGACTTCTCGAGTCCACGCTTGTGGAAGTGGGTGTGAGATCGCTTGTCGAAGTAGTTGCTGCTATCACTGCGAGTGTTAAGCTTCTTGCAGCTCTGGACATAGGTACCGACACAAGCGTTGTACTGAGCCTTGCAGGCGTCGGCGCAAGCGCTGGACTGCTGGTTGCGGCGATAAGAGGAGCAAGAATTGGAGTTGGTATTGGTGTAAAGCTTGAAGGGGTTCTGAGAAAAGTCGCTCTTCAAGTCGTTACAGGCAACAAGAGGCAGCTCAATGCCACCGACAGGGTTGCCGGGACCATAGCCCCAGATGTTGGAGCTGGGCTGCTGGCAAATGTTGGTGGGCTGAGGAGCACAAGAGGTGGCAGCAGCCGAAGAAGTCGTGGAAGTGCTGGTGACGGCGCAGGGATAGACGCTGGTAGTAGTCGAGGCACTGTTTCCGCCAGTGGGAGCGTTGTTCTTAATGCAGCCAAGCTTGTTGCAGCTACGACCACGGGAGCAAGAAGAAGCACAGTAGCCCTGGACACCATCACACCACTTAGAGAAGTCGAAGCAGTTCAGAGCGCCGGGCCAGCCAGCGTTCTGGAAGCAAGCAGCAATGTTCTTGGCGCAGTTATTGTAGGCGGTCTGGCAACTGTTTTGATCCTGGAAGTCAGGGACAGACGGCGCACACCAGTTACCACACTTGTACTCGCAGGTGTTGGGTACGACAACGGTGGAGGTACACATAGCAGGACCAGTAGTGGTGCTGCAGGATGTAGTGGAAGGCTTGTTGGTGGTAGACTGGCCATTGCCGTTGGTGGAAGAAGGACCAGAGGGACCAGAGGGACCAGAAGGCTGACCCGTGGTAGAAGACTGTCCATTTCCAGTAGTGCTGGTTAAAGTGCTCAATGTTGTGGAAGAGCTGGTGACAATCGATACGGAGCTAACGATAGGAATGGTGCTTGAAGAACTAGATGTAGCAACACTTGAGGTAGTAGCGGAAGTGGTAGAGGTAGATGGCCAGAGAGAAACGGAAGCCGAGGCAGAGGCAGAGTTGCTAGGCTTCCAGCCACATGGCTGAAGAGACAGCAGATCCTCAGCAACGTAGACACTCAAACGACTAGGTCCACCGCAGAGCAGGGTATTGTCACCATTGCAAGGAACGTTGCAGTCACCAACATCTGCCTTGACCGTGTCGTTGGCCAGGACGTTACCGCAGTAGCATTCACCACCATATTCAAGACCAGCAAAAGGGAAGCCCTGGTCAGCGCAGGCAGTCAAGCAAGTGGTGGGGGTCATCTGAGAACCATCAATATCCATGGGCCATGTCAGAGCGCGGCCCTTGGAGGAGTTGTCAGTGTAGCAACCGTTGGGCTTATAACCGGCGATAGACTGGACAGCTCCTTGGAGTTGAGTAACAACTCCTCCAAGGTTGGTGAGCTTGAAAGTGGGATCCTGCCAGATGGAGAAGGCATTGTCACTGCCGCAAGTTTCGGTTTTATCACCGGTGCAAGGATAGTTGCACTGGCTATCAGGAAGCTGAATGCCACCAACGGTGGAACCACAGTAACAGACACCATAGTACTTGAGACCAGCGTACCGGAAGCCGTTACCCTTGCACTCGGCAACACACTTCTCGACAGTCATGTTGTACTGGTTCTGACCGGAGCGGTAGATGAGTGCACCACCCATATGACCCTCAACACCATCCATGTAACATCCAGATGAAACATAGGGCTGAAAAGGGTCAAGACAAGGTGGGTAGTCGATGTGGGTGGCTTGGGCCATGCCAGCCAAGGCGATAGTCGCACCAGCGACAATGGTTCTAAAAGAGAACATGGTTTTGTTGTTGTTATCAAATGAGAGGATAGAAAGTTGCAAATAGCTGTCGAGGCTGTTGTAAGTGAGATCGGGTATCCGGTGCCTCAGTGTCGTTGCAAGCAGTCTTGATGTTTAAAGAGAGTGGCGCCCCAGGGCAAATACAAGAAAGAATGTGATCCGAAGAAGAGAGTGTGAGAGTAAGCTGATTGCTTGAGAAGTTGCTGTTGGATGATGAGAAAAGCCTGGTTATGAAACGGGGGTTTCGAAGATATTTATCCTTTGCGATGTTTCCATAACTGCCAAAGCAAAATCTCCTCGCCTCTCGATCAGCTTAACAGACTCAGCCATGTCAGCCATAGACTCAGGAACCGGAAGCCCCGTACCCATCCAAAATGCCACAAATCTACTGAATAACATCATGATGCGAAAGACGCCAGTGGACACCGATGAGCTCGTGGCACAACAAGAACAATCCTTCCCAAAGCAGGAGTCGTAGACAGACGCCACTAAGCGCCTAACACACGCCAAACTCGAAGGTAGTATCAATCGGCCAGTTCTGCTAAGGATGAGACTATTTCAACAGCTCAGACGGATAAGTTCCTCGTTCGCTGATTCGGGCGTAGATCGAGAAGTGGACGAGTTGAGTCCCTTATAGTGAATTGATCTTTTGAGTTTAGTGGGTAGAGTGAGAGACGAAGAGGCGCAGGAGGCCGATTTTACGACAATCACTGGGGCGTAACAGACTTCCAGAGGTGAATCTTGATACACGTGGGGACGCCAAGGGTCCAGACGTGACCGATGGCGGCCGGCTCTCGGAATGGATTTGGAGGCGTTAAGGGGCCTGTAGCTCTCCCGCCTGTTCCTGCAGCTTCTGATGCAGGTACAATGGAGGTCTAGGTCCTAGTTGAAGAGTCAGTAATGAGGCGAGGCCGAGTATTGCCCACTCATACCACCTGTGACCATGAAGGTGTTGACACAGATCCCGAATTCCCATAAACTTGTAACACGTCAATCTTGAGTGACAGAACATGTAGAGTCTAACATGAATAGAGCAGGAGTCCTGGCAGAATCTCCAAGGGGTGTATCTTGAGAAGATTCTAGTTTGTCCCTGTGGGAAATTTCCATCCCCCAAACCAGATAAAACTGGATCTACAACAAGGTCATATTCCAAATCCCCCAATAAAGCTTTGCTTTTCGATCGGATCCACGATGGAGGACAAACACCACAATAGTGGTATCGTGGCTCTGGCCCAGCATACCTGTGGCTAGCTGGTTCTTCATGTGGGTTCAGCACTTGCTGGTGTTGTGTTGGTCGATCATATTCGCACAACAGGCCTCTTCAGCGCTACTAGCCTTTGCTATGTAAAGCCACAATTGGATCCTAATCCATTTTTGATTGCCAGAAGATCCATGTCGTGAGAGTCTAGATGGCTGAGGTCCGGTCTGGCCGTCCTCTCTGATCGCCGGATTTGGCCAAGATGGAAGGATATTGAACAGCTCTAGTTTGGCAGCATCAGGGAACGATCTTGTTTAGTCGTTCAGCCACGAGAGGGCTGAACATACCATTAATTTTCCAGTTACAGGAAAAGCAAGAAGAAAGAAAAAAAACCATTGGTGTCTGGTATTGTACAGAAAAAACTTGTCAATCGTGAAGTTGAAGTTGGTTGCTCCCAGTACTAGTTAGTTTGCACGTGATCGTTGAAGACATGACTAGATACCTCAAACTACAGGTATCACCGACCGACGACCTGGGTGACAAACGCAGACCGCAGAACATTAAAACTTGCAAGTAAAAGTGTTCAAAGAGATTAGATAATAAGTCAGGGCTCACGTTAGTATCCAAAATTGCCGGAGTTCTTGAGTCTATTCGATCACACCCACCACTTGTGATGATCATTCGACTTTCTTCCATTGGCAAACAGCCTGACGCCTCATGAGAGCACCACTACCGTCTGCACCTCGTATAAACTTTGCTGATCACGTTCAACAAGTCTCCATTAGTGAAACCTCGGAGCTGTTAGAGAAGATTGGTCTCGAATCTGGCATTACAGTTTCAGAGCCAACCGTTGGGATTCACTAAACGATCCCGACGATCCAGGAACCAAACTCAGTTCGAGACTCAGTCATTCGTTCGGAAAGAGCGGATATTCAATCTTACCGATCGATGAAATATCATGACTTCAAAAGTATACTCCTCATATCATGTTTCTGTCTCAAATAACTCCACCTGGTCTTAACCTCTAACCTAATCCTGCCCTCTGAGGCAATATATGCCCTCCCTCAACTGACTCGTGAACAAAGCATATATATGATGTACCGGACTTTGCAAGCCTACAAATACAGGCAAGACAGAAGCCCGTCTACAACGCTAGTTGAGTTTTTGAACTTGACAGCCACCTTGACCACCGACAGAGTTTGTCCAGGTACGAGGAATGCAGACTAATAAACAACAGGTCTAGAAAGGCTGTGGCACTTAATTGTTTGTTAAAGTTGTAAGAAGTCATCATTCGTCTACCTCATGATCTATCCTGTCCCTTAGATAACCAATGAGCTTGACTCTTGAAAAAAAAAAAAGGTTGTAACACGGTGCTCGTATGCGCTTAGTCTTGAATTGATTCATACTACTACTACTTTTCCTTCCATGCTACGGAGAACAAGAAACCAAATCCTGAACGCCTGAATCGCAAACTATGCATGCCTGACTGCGATCTCTTCCCCTTATCTGCATCTCTTATTTGTTCCTCATGTGAGGAGGAACCCACTTGCCTCGTGAGGCAGGCAGGGATTCCGCAGGAGGAGCTGGAGACTGCTTTCGATCCTCATCAGCACGCCCAGAGCCGCTTCGGTCCATAGGCGGCGCACCACCCCGAGGCGCGAAGCGAGGGGGAGGGGCGGAAGATCCAACATCAGCTCCGCCACCAGCGGCCTGCTTTGCAGCCTCACGCTCTCGCCAGCTGGGCTTGGAACCAGCAAGGTTGAGCTTGGGAGGACCACCAGCAGAAGGTCGGTCATTGGAATCAGACCTCTCGGCAGGAGGTGCTCGAGAAGGAGGAGGAGCATCGCCAGCGTCACGAGTGGCCGCCTCACGTTCTCGCCATTTGCCAGCACCAAAGACAGGTGGTCTTCGGCCCTCGGACGAATCTGTGCGCTCTGGTCCACGGGAGAAGCCACCAGCCCCTTGGGCCTTCTCCGCCTTGCGACGAGCCAGTGCTTCTTCTTCGCGTCGCTGTTGAAGGGCAGCCTTCTCCAGCATCTCTTGACGTTCCTTCTCCCGCTGCTCTTTGAGCTTGGCAAGCTCTTCCTTACGAGCTTCATCCCGAATGCGCTGCTCCTCCTTCTCGCGAGCAGCGCGCTCTTCAGCCTCACGTAGCTCGCGCTCTTTCTCCTCGCGCTCACGCTTCTCACGAAGACGTCGGTCTCGGACCTCCTTCTTGCGCTGTGCGATCTGCTTCTCAAGCTCACGCTCAGCATCGCGACGGCGCTTCTCGAACTCATCACGACGGCGTTCATGCAGGGAGTCACGGAACTCCTCGTACTGAGGCACCAGTCGACTAAGTCGGTGTTTGAGTTCAACACTCTCCTTGTGTTTCTGCTCAGCATCCTTGAGGGTTTGGGCCTTAACAGTCTCATAGATCTTGCGGTCCTGCTCATTTTGCTTGGCATAGTCCTCGTGCAGTTTCTTGGCTTCCTCCTTACGGAAAGCACGTTCAAGATGATCGAGGCGCTTGCCAGTGATGCGGAGACGCTCGTTAACATCATTCTTCTCACGCTCAAGCTGAGCCAGCTTCATTGCGCGTAGGCGGTTGCTGTCAAGGTTGTCAAGATCCTCCAGATCAATATCGATAGCCTTGTCACCAATTTTGAGATCGGCGATCTGCTTCTTGAGTTCCTCCTTGCGAACTCGGTCGCGCTCAGCCTTGAGGCGCTTGGCTTCACGCTCCTTTTGCTCATTGGCGAGACGAAGATCCTCAGCTTCTTGAAGAGCTTGCTCACGAAGCCTCTTCTGGCGGGCATTCTCCTTCTCCTTCTTGGCTTGGATCTCAGAAGCAACCTCCTTGCGCTTCTGGATGAGGTCCTTTCGTGAAAGAATAGCCAGATGTTCCTCCTCAGCACCAGCCTTGGCGCGAGCGAGAGCAGCTTCACGAGCCTCGAGGCGCCCCTTGTTAAAGCCAGGGTCAACGTAATGGCAAGTGGTGAAGAGAGACTTGGCGAGGCGGGTAAGCTGGGAGCGGACGATCTCAGAGGGAGTGCTCTGAAGACGCTGGACGGTACCGGTCTCAGACTCTGCAGAACCAGCAGAGGACCCGCCGTGGCTAGCCTTGGAGGAAGAGAAGACATCGTTATCGAAACTCAGAACACCTGTGGCATGGGCCATGCGGACAGAGAGATCACCCTTCTTGTTACCATTCATGATGAACTTCTCAATAGTTCCACGAGTGACCTGGTAAGGCTCCGGGAATTGAGCCAGGCTCTCGACGAAAGACAGGTCGACAGTTTCGTAGACCTGGGAAAGCTGCTGGAACAGACGGGTAAGGATGACCTGCTGCAGGGGGAGAATGTATTTCTCCATCTCAGAATCGGCTCCAATCTTGGTCAGGATAGGAGAGATCTTCTGACAAATGGACAGAGGATGGAAGTCGACCTCAAGGATCTCGTAAAGCTCCCGAATCTCAGGGCGAGCGCGCTGAAGAAGGGACTTTGAGAGAGCGTCCCGGAACAGTCTGGCACGAGTAGGTGCTTGAGACATTCCAAGGAGGTGAGTCAAGCGAGAGTTCTTGTTCTTTCTGGCCTCGTCGAAGTCAACCATGGCACCTCGAGATCGGGATGTACTGATGACAGGGATGGCAAGGGCGGAGAGCACAACGAACGAGGCGGCCTTTTGAAGCTCAGCATCGGAGGCAGGGGGGTTGTCAGCCTTCTTGCCCTGGCCAGTGGCTACCAGGACAGAGGACTGACGAAGAAGAGTGTAGTATCGCGACCAAGCAGCAGCGTGGAAGAGGTAGTTCTCGCCGACAAGGAAAATTCGGGTAAGCTTCTCGTAGTAGTTGGCCATCATGACATTCTTGGGAGGTCGCTTGCTGAGGTTAAGAAGAGTGTGAACATCCTCGACACTTCGGAAAGCCTCCTGCCAGAGCTCGAGCTCTACAGCGACATTGAGCTGTTGGAAACGTGTCTCAAGGTGTCGCTGGAGAGTGTCGGGGTCGCTCAGATTGATGGCGTGCATCTGAGAGGAGTACTTGGCAGCGGTCTGCACATGGTTTCGGAGGAGCTCGCAGAGTCGACGGAACTCGGTCTTGCGAGTGTACTTGAGACAAAAGTCAAATGCCTGGGTGGCGGTGCTCTGGTAGAGGATCTCGAGACGAGCATTGTTTCGGAGAATGTCGAGGACAGTTCTGTAGGCCTCCCAGAGGAACTTGAGCCAAGGAGTGACGATAGCCCGGTCGGTACGGTCTCGGGACTGCTCACCGGAGACAGTAGCAAGGAGGATAGACTCCGGGGTCTCGGTGGCCTCGAGATCGTCGATGTTGGAGGTGCCGGCAGTAGCGTCAATGCTCTCCTGAACTTCGTCGGCCTTTTGCTGGGCGGCAGTAACCTTCTCAACCGCGAGCTCAATGAACTTCTTAAGGACCAGCTGTAATGTATATATTAATATCGGAAATCCCAACGGCATGGACTCTGCTATGATGTACGCACCTCGATGGTAGCAATATTTGTGTTCTGGGAAATATTCTTGTATTGGTAAAGGGCGTCCTTGGCAAGCTTGCCCTTCTTCTGTTCGACGGAAAGCTCGACGAGGAGGAGCATCACAGGCTCCAGCGACATAATTGGGACATTTCGGGAGCGCTTGTTGGTGATGTGCTCATGGAGCAGAGTCAAGGCGGCGGGAGCCTGACCGACTCCGATGAGTTCGTGAGCCCTCTTGAGAACATTCTCAGGCTTTTGGTGCGGCGGAGGAGGCTATCAAAAGACTTCAAGTCAACATCAAATGCGGATTTAGTGTGGAGGAGGGGTAAAGTTCGAATAGAGAGATAGGGCTCGAGTTCACGACAACCGGGACAAAGAAAGGCAAGTATTCCACGTACCATGCTGGGCAACCTCCTCTGTATATGACTTGACTAAGAGAGGAGATTTCTTTATGATGATCCGAGATCGATCAGCCGGTGGGGAGGTGCGCTGAGGTATTCGACCGGCACTCGTGATGGTGTTGCGACGACGTAGGTTGAATTTTTCGATTTTCGTGTGTGGCCGCTACGGTTAGGAGGGGCTATCTCACGGCTTACATCAGCTGTTATGATTGTGGTGTGGCGGTACTCAAGTTTGGTGGCCGTGCACCATCTCAGCCACATACCTTCTCTCGTTGGTTGGGTGACCCAGCCGGAAATTGAACTGGTCGAGATAAGTTTTAAATTACACTCATCGCTGGAATCGAATGAGATCGTGTGGTGTTATTTCTGGTTGCCTTCTCTACAGAAAAAAAAGGCATGATAAGCCATCGCTTCTTGGAGATCTGTTCAACTCTGAGGACAAGTAGTTGAAGGGCTGACCTTGCTATACAGTTAGCAGACTCGACTGGATCAAAGGTTTATTCGCAGCCCATTGACATTGTTGTTGACATCGAAGAGAATTGGTGTACCAGCTGATAGCCTGCCCGCTACGAGTTGTCAAGTTTAAGAAGACCATCGCCTCAAAGTGACAAACTTTGGAGCATGATGAAGATATATGTTAGAGATCTCTCGAGACCCATGTTGCTGTCCAACTTGATTGATAGCAGCAGTCAGGCGGCCAGTCATCCAGAGAATAACGAGAAGTACGAAGGATGTCTTGTGCCCTTTGCAAACTGGGATCCCATTGGAACTCGAATGCAATTGACACCGGACATCCGACATCTGAGCATAGTAGTTAAAGTGGTAAATTGTGCTCAAGCTTCTTCTTGATAAGAAGGTTCCATTTGGTTCGTGGTTCGGTTTCATTTCACGACTAATAATAAGTCAAAAGAAAGGATTTACTCCGACTATGTGCAAAAGAGCATAATATGCTCAGCCCTCCTCCAACGGCTTGCAGGGCCGGTATGGTATGTACGAGCATTGTTCATACACAAAGCTGAGATTCTGGGTTTTCGGTCACAGATTACAATAACCCAATCCGTGTATATCCTTGCGAATGGCGTCAGTTGGTCCCAGCTGGATGGCGTTGATCATTCGTTTCACGAGTTCTGGCATCTCGGAAGTCATCAAACAGTACGGCTGCACATAATGAACAGATGGGTTGGCAATCTGGTCAGGGGTCCTAAAAACAGGTACCTGAGCCGGGGATCGTGTGGGAAAAAGTGCCGACACACCAGGCTCGAACCATGTCAATATGAGAGCTGCACAACTTGCAATTATCAGCCCACAACAAGCGGAACTTGGTTGATGTTGGACCTGAGGAGAGGACTCGTCAAGACAATTACTCTCTATGCCGGAATTGCAGAGGCTAGAAGGCGAAGTACACTCTTGATGCAGAATTGTTTCACCCTCTGGTGAGCATTCGATGCCATCGTAAGCCCCAGCTCCAATGCAACAGCTCATAACAATTCGAAACAGAAACAACTTCGTACAGGGCAACACAGCCCTTTTGAGGCTGCAACCGAGAGAGAAAGCAATGTATCGTGACTGCTGCGCCGTTACTCAAACCATTTGCAGAGAGTCTGTGTCGCCAAGACGGGTCTCATCTTAATGACTAGCAGCATTGGTGGATCTCGTTGGTTTCCTCTTACATAGGTACGGAGGAGTCCTGGCTTCATTGCTCCGTCGTAGACCATAAGTATACTCCGTAAGAAAAGAGTGAATAATTTAATAAAACACAGAAATCATGAATAAACAACCCAAAGTTTGCCGCTATTGTTTGTTTCTGAAGGCAACCTGCCATCTCTGTTTGATGGGCTTGCTCACGTTATCGACTTCTTGGATGGACTCGAGAATCAAACGTTTCTCTCAGCCCAGGAAAAGGAACCCCTTTATGTATGCAGGCCGCTACTGCAGCGTTCCGAGAGCGGGAAGCGACAGTACCTAGCAGAAACAGAGACTCTGAGCGTCTCGAACTCTACGGAAACTTGAGAGTGATGCAGTAGGTGCGCATCGAGGAAGGGGCTCACAAAATCTGGGAACGTTACCTACGTGGTGTCGCAAGCTTTTGGACGAAGTAGTTGTATTCGGTTCTATAAGCTTGCGAGCAGCCGAGACGAGACCAGCTTTTGGGTGACCAAGAACGAACGAGCTCGGGCAATGTTTTCCTAGTTGGACCTGTGCTTTTCGAGCTTGGACTTGATCAACCTGACTTCCTCTCTGCCCCATTGTCGAGATGAATGGCGTATTGCTTAAAACTCTCGCGTTCTGGTAGTAGATCTTCCCGCTTTTACCGATTGATCAAAGTTTGATAAAATCAGTCTTTGGTGGCTTTGCATGATCTCATGGAAGACCTGGTAGATAAGCCTCGTAACCAAGGTCAGTAACCATCTATACCTACTCCGTAGGTACTTGTAGGTACTAAATACTTGTAAGAGTATTGACGCAAGAGGTTTGAAGTCAATGTCATTCAACCTCCCCTATCAACAAAAATCGAAGAGATTGACGAGGTTCTCTCACTCGCTCCGGCTTCTTGGCTTTGGAGGGTTGCTGATTCAGGTTCCTCCCCTCATAATTTGAAAGGCAATATCAAGTGCCTGTAGCTTTGCAACTAAGATGGCTTCGGGGCCAAATACGGTTCCGCAGGCCCCACCAAAGCCAACCACAAGCGTTCTCTGGCTCAATTAAAGGTCCTTTTTGCCATGGATGCTTGTCTGCTGCAATAAGAGGAGCATAATTAACTCGTTAGCTATGAGCATAACACATCAGGCAGGTCAGGGGCTGGGCCGGGCCAGGCTGAACTCACTGTTTTCAACGGGTTGTTGAAAAGGTTGGAACTCGAAGCTAATTCTGATGCTGTAGAAATCGGCTGTAGGCATGTTCCTTTCTGAATCAATTGGCTCCATCCAGCGTCCTGGAGATAATGTCTCGTCTCCTTATCCCGTTGATCATCACATCAACCCCTAGCAAGGTCTAAAGGTCCCTCAACGGGGGCCCCCAGCAGCTCCCCCCTACCCCCCAATTTCAATGCCAGGGCTCCCGCAGCACAGGAACAGAAGGAAGAGCCACAGCTTCAGGTGCACGAGCCACCAAGCAAATCCGCCTAAGGATGTCCCCAGACGCGCAAAGACTTATCGAGCACTCAGTGGCTCATTTCCGTGGAAAAGTGGCTCCACTATGCGATCTAAACCCAGCTTGTCCTAATGCTGGTGCTGGTGCTTCCCGCAACTTGGACCTGATGTTGGCTTTGGGTTAGGTAGGCCGTACGGTCGTACCTACCTACCTAGCTCGAAGGTTTCCACTGCAGTGCAGTTTCCCCCCCTACCATGGCCCCCGGGCCAAGCCAGGCCAGGTCTTTCCCATCACATTCTCGCTCCTGCTCTGCTCTCTGCCACCAACTTCACCAAACCTTACCTTCCTTTCCACTTGCACTTGCACTTCCACTTTCCCTGGCCTCTCGCGACGGACCCTTTTTTCTTCTCCTTTACACACCCGTTCCAACCATCATCACGTTCCGAATACCCTCCCGACCGTCGATTCTCTCATTCTTGTCTGCGTACTGAACCGCCTCGCAAGCTCCGACTGTCATTTATTGACTCGAGTCCGACGCTCCGTAAGTCATATCCTATTAGTGATTAAATCCTCGTCGCCATCAACCAGGGGCAAGCGACAATTCCATATAGGTGCTACAACATGGAAATGGGCATCGACAGAATCAATCAAATGATGGACGATGTTCCCTTGGACTCATGCGTTCCGATTGCGATGACATTTGCCCGAGACAAACTCGATTGACGCGATTCGCCGACCTTCCCTGATCCGTCTTTTGCACATCTCGCGATGCCTCGATTACACTGCGAACTCATCGATGTCACTCCAGCACCTCGCTAATATTGAAGATTAACAGTTCTCGACCTATTCACGCGCCTCATCGCCGTGACTCTCCCTCCAAAACCGCTCTCACTCGCCCACCTCGGCACCCCGTTCCAAGATGCCTCAGTACACTTCTCGCGATGTCGGCGACCCTTCGCAAATCAAGAAGAACAAGCAGTCGATGGCCGATCTCAAGCTCCGACGGCTAACCGAGCTCAACAATCGTCTGCGCGAGGATCTTGAGCGAGAGCGTATTCCCGTCAGCACAGCATCAAAGAGGTGAGTTGATCGTGTTAATCACGCCCAACGCGTCAGTAACTGATCCGTATTAGCATCATTGCCTACTGCAATGGCACTCGCGACTACATGGTTCCCTCCGTCTGGGGCGCTGTACCCAAGGGCGAGGACCCTTATGCGCCGCAACAATCTGGCGGCTGCTGTGTGGTCATGTAATGCTACCCGTGATAATAATTTTTCCTTATTACTGGTTACCAAAATCAACAATTACGCAATGTCGGCAATGATTCAGCGATTAGGGGGTGGGCCGCAGTCGGGTTTGATATGCTTGTGACGCATTTAAGGGGAGTAAATCAAGGAGAACTGAGTCTGGGATACTCGGATGATGGAGGCGAATTAGGCCCTGGATACCGAAGCTCTTGCTAGCACTACCACGACGGCTACTTGGGAAGCTACCAGGAACGACTTGCCCTATTGACGAAGCGACGCGAAGCGCGAGAAAGAGGGAGAAAGCCCATACACAAGATCCAGCTGTACCAGAAGGACCCAGATCAAGATACCCAAGATACCATACTATTTGAGCGGGTCATGAAAACCAACAGCGAGAGCAATGGAGCCATAGTTTATGAGGAGGGCTGGACTGGACTACAGCGATTTAATATTTCTGTCTCCGCACGTTTGTTTTTCTTCCCGCTGGAAGAGACATGGATGTTGCTATGAGACCAACGATAAGGGGAGAGGTTGAAGAACCACTACGACGAGTCCGGGTCTGAGTCTGGGTCTTAGGAAACGGTTTATGGATCGGGCTCTTGCGCGAATGTAATAATTCCCCTTTTTATTATCATTTTTCTGTTATCATCTTGGTGTCATTTCCATCCAATGTCGTGTACGTTCCCCAAGCAAATATACTTTTTTATCTATGATTTGATGACTTTAATCCTTGCACCTGTTGATCTTGAGGCTTTGAGATATGAGTGTTAATCGTGCTTATACTCGGTTTTATAACTCGTGATTTCCACTTAGTCATTTCTGCCCATAGGATAAGTCACTATTTCGCATAGTGCAGACTTTGAGGGTTTAAGGACTCAATCTTACGCCCGTCCGACCCGACCCGGGCAATTCTTCCTTGCAGCCTTTTGCTGGAGAGTAGGTACATAACGTCCCGACCTCGAGCAGGTCTTGAATATCATTATACACTACCCATTCACTTTGGCTACGCCGTAGAGAGTGCTGCCCCTTTCGCTTCTAACCTGTAACAGCCATATATCACATCTTATGTCGAGGTCTTCAGCAGAACCAGTTCTCTTCCTCAGCATGGATGTCAGTACATTATCGGGGGCACCTGATGTACCTAAGCAGAAATCACTAAGTGGATCACCTGGGTCGAATTGAGGCGTTCTCGACCGCGGGGCTTGCATACAGAGGTATGACTGGGCATTCGCATTAGCTGTAGGTGGAGGGGCAAAGAATATCCCCTCATACAGTATACCTACCTACCTGGGTAGTTAGTAGTATATGCTACTACTTGTAATCATCTACAAGTATCAATCGATCCTGGGCATCTCAAGCCATTAGGGCAAGATTCCCGTACTGTTTCAATTGTTCCCTTCAAACCTCAACGATAAGGTCACCTTACTGGAAAGATTTCGTTGCCGAACTCAAGCTCTGAACCCTCAACGCCTCAGAGTTTAAAAACTCAAAAGTCCAGCCCAGCCAAGCCAAGAATAGACCACGACGTTCCCGGAAACGACTGCATAACATAGCATAGCAAAACCAGCAACTGAGAGTCAGCGAGAGAAAATCATGACAAGCCAGGCGTCCACGCAAACGCCTCTTCCCCGCGTTTCTATCCAGTTTTGCACGCAGTGTAAATGGATGTTACGAGCTGCCTATGTGAGTTGACCGAATTCGCAGCCTGCTAGCTAAGGTAGGTATGTTGGCATGTGACGAGAAGCTCACACCCCTCAGTATGCTCAAGAACTCCTCTCCACATTCTCAACAGGCCTCGGGGAGGTCGCTCTTCAGCCTTCTACAGGAGGGACTTTCATCGTGACCATCACGCATCAAGCCCCTGGTGCAGAAATTGCTTCTACAAAGACCCTCTGGGATCGTCGGGAAGATGGGGGCTTTCCTGAGACGAAGGAGCTCAAGAGGAGGGTGAGAGATGTCATTGAACCAGGAAGAGATCTAGGCCATGTTGATAGGGATCATGGGAAGGAGGATGAGGCAGCGAAAGACAAGCCAGTTGACAAGGAGAAATGCGACGATTGTCAGTAGCGTTCGTTTCTCAAACATTTGGGGTCATGACCTGGCTGGCCTATGGCGGGTTAATGAATGCCCCTTCACGTGTGGCATTCGTATTGATAGCGCCGCTTGCTGTCCAAGAAGAATCTTCCATCATGTAGATGTGAATAGGCATAGTTAGACTTATACGCCTACGTGGTGGTCATCTGAGGAGATGAGTATTCTTGTGATTCCATAACAGCCACTTCGTACTCATCCTCAACTTTGGCGTAAGTCGAGTAATGAGTACTATCAACCAGATACTACGACACCATCTTCGTCACAATTCGGGCAGCTGTTACTTTTCGCTCTAGCAACTTATTCCTCTCCTCTTGCACTACCTTCGCTATCCCTTACCAAAATCAAGCAACGCTTTACCCTCCTGCCCACTCTCCCTAAACCCATCTAAAAGCACAAAACGTATATAGGGGTCGCTCTTGAGCAACGAATAAGACCACACAAAGCTCGTCCATGAAATGCAACATGACCGCAAAAGAAAACGCTCCCAGCCAGACAGATTAGCAATGGATGGAGTATCTTATCCTTGTCATCACAAGAAATCAAGTGAGAGAATACCAGCCTCTCGAACTGCGTATGTCCACGGGCCAGCCTACGCAGAGCAGACATAGCAAGATCGTCTGTCCCGTGGATCATGTGTGCATGGAATCCGAGAACTGTATGTGCGCTTGTGCAACTCAAAAAAACAGTTTTGTCAATGTTTTATCTGTGTGTGGAGCTAAGAAACAGCCGTTTGTCGTTATCAAGTTCGCATATAGGCATTAGAGACGATTCGGGTTTCGCAAAAGTCAGCGTCGCGTCCGGCGCCTCTTAAGTTCCGTCACCCTCCCAGTGGACCAACATTCCCTGCCACCAACGGTGGCAAGGCTAGCTGCGAGACGGCGGAGATTGGGGGTGCACTTCGATCGAGACAAGTCCCGAGTCGAGTCGTTCGTTCTTCGTCGCGGTTGTCATTCACCTTGGTTGAAGAGGTGGGATGATCGTTTAACGTCGGCCGAACCTGTTGAAAGCACATTGTTGGTATAAATTCTTCAAATATTTTTCTTGCGGGGGGAGTTGATAGGCGTGCTAGCGCTGCCAAGAGTGGTTGGAACATACTTTTGCTTCTTTTCAGCGGGTTTCAAGATCTAGAAAAAGCATAATCAGCATGTTTGTATCATAGTAAGCATTGTAAAATCTCACCTGAAAAGAACACAGCAAGCTCTCGTCGACACTCATCATCGCACCAGCATTGTCAAATTCACCACAGTAGTTGGGCGCACTGAATAGCGTGACCAGCTGACGCTTGGAAAAGAATTCATAGCCATCCTCCACAACCTGATGAGCTCGGCAGATTAGGTCCATATCGTGTTTCTGCAGGAAGCGCGAGACAACATCGGGACCAAATGTGAACGAGACACCACGGTCATTTTCGCTCCAGCCAGTAATATCCTTATCTGGATCAGACCACAGGAGATCGCAAAGAAGACCGCAGTCAGGGATCTAGAGATCTGTCAGTATCTCTCACTCGGAACAATCTACGCCTTCATCTCGCGCAGTCCCGGCTACTCACATCAGTAGGTCGCATGACACGGCGAATTTGCTCCATAGAGTTGAGGTCAGGGCTGAGGCCACCGTGCATGGTGAAAATCTTCTCGTCGATGATAGCGGCGATAGGAAGGCAGTTGAAGCAATCGGTGAACGTCTTCCAAAGCTTGATGTTGTAGCGACGCTTGCACTCGTCGTAGAAGCCATAGATTCGGTTGATGGAGGCGCACTCGTGGTTACCTCGGAGGATGAAGAAGTTTTCGGGATACTTGATCTTGTAGGCAAGGAGCAAGCAAATGGTCTCAAGAGACTGCTTGCCTCGGTCGACGTAGTCACCGAGGAAGAGGTAGTTGGCCTCGGGAGGGAAGCCACCGTACTCGAAGAGTCGGAGAAGATCGTAGTACTGTCCGTGGATATCACCGCAGATCTATCAGGGCACAGGTAAGTCAGCAAAGGGGTTTTCTTGACTGCCAAAACCCCAGAGCAGAAGCGCCCGTAGCAAGCACCAATTCTCAGACCGAAGCAGCACGAATAATGACCAAAAACATACCTTAATTGGAGCCTCCAGTTCGAGAAGGATGGGCTGAGAGATGAAGATCTCACGAGCCTTGGTGCAGAGATAACGGATCTCAGCCTCGAGAAGCTGAACTTGCTTGCCGGGTCGGCTGCCTCGTACCTCGAGTAGCCTGTCGATTATAGAGTCGAGATCGACCTCGTGTTGGTCTGCCATTTTGAGAGAATTTGCTGGCGAGAGGATGCCCGCAGTAGAGTTAAGGGAGGGTCGCGTGGGGGAGGAGGAAGGCGGCAGACAAGATCGCTAATCAGAACAACTGCGGGGCCAACTTTGTCGACTGAAATATGATACCAGATGAATACACTTCACAAAAACCTGGCCGAGTCAGCCGGTGAACCGGGATGCAACAAGATACAAGGCGAAAAAAAAGAGAGACGTGGGAAAAGAGACAAGTCGAAGAAAAATGTGTCCAAACAAACTCGCAAACGCCGCGACCGACAAGAGGGTGAAAATTTGACGGTGAATGGATGGATAAATATGAGGCAAAATACAAGTTTGGGTTTGCTTTGCGTTGCGTTGCGTTGCGATGGTGGAACAACGAAACGAGAGGAGTCTAGAAAAATTGGAGGGGAAGCAGCCGAACAAGCATGAAGAGAGGGCTGTGAGCGCGAAATGGGTACGGGAGGGGAACAAGAGGGGAGACGAGACGGCGCGGCGCGGGCGAGCAATGAATTGAATGGGGCGCACGCCAGTACCAACGCCAAATGGTAACTTACCCGTGAAGGGATCACGTCTCTAATGGAGTGAGCGATTGGAGGATTTTGCGTTTCGAGAGGTCGAACCCGCAGAAGAGCAAGTTGATCAGCAATAGCAAATTGTGTCGCCGTTCGATATTGAATTGCAAAAAAGAAGCAATCTGATCACGTTGAATATGGGGAGAAAACAATCGTCGTCGTGGTTGCCGCAGTGGGCCACCGACTTTGGTTGTTGATAGCTGTACCAGAAATAGACAGGTAGGTACAGGGCGTCAGAAAATGAGGGGCGAGCAAGATGCTAGAAGCCAGAAGGGGGGAGACAGAACACCGTCAGCGCGTGCGAGTTTTCGCGGTCCTCGTCTTCTGGTCAAGCAAGAGTAAATATTGCGTCGACAAATATGTGACGCTTCGTCGCCTTTGTAGGATGTATAAGCAGAGTGCAGCAAAGGGCCTCTGTATCGTCGGCTTTGATGATTTTCTTTTGAGATATGAGAAACGATGTTCTCGTCGCCTTTTTTTTTTTTTTTTTTGCTTTTTTTTTTAAATTTATTTATGTTATCGTCGTCTGGTCTGTTGGGGCAGCCAAAGTGGGCGCGATCAGGGAATTTGGAGTTGAGGGACGGAACACGGTGGTTCGTCAGTCGTCGTCTGGGGCCAAAAGGAAATGGCGGATCAAGTAACAAGCAAAGCAGCTCTTCACAGAGACGAGCGGTTTGTGATATGTTCGCAGAGAGTGTCGGCGATGTGGCTAACACGTGGAGAGAATCTTCGTCTCGGTCGTCGTCGGGTTGAGTTGAAGGGTTGAAGTTTATCCTGTGACCTGAGGGAACGGAAGGGGGAAAGTTTTCCAATTTTTCCTGCCTGGGCTTTCACACTCACTCACTCACTCGCTGAGAAGGTGGACTCGTCACAACCACCAAACAGAGCTGACCCGACCGGGACGCTTGGGCTTTGGGCTGCCTGCACTAAACGGTACCTGCCCTGGTCTGGAAAAGCGCTAGTACAGGGCCCGGATGTGAACATGGCCCTCAGTGGCACTCCGGGGTTGGGGCTGCTGAGGATAGCTATATTTTTAGTGGGAAGCCGCTATAAATTGCATTGGATCCTCACCCGACCTCACCTGCCCATGGATGCCTCGGTGTGACCCGACAGGACAGATCCAACGATGGACAGAGACAGAATCTTGGCTCTTCTCATTGATCCAGTGTCTACATAGCATCTGCATACCCATACAACAATAGAGACTGGAACGTAACTCATCTTGACATTTCAGAGCACCTCTTCAATTATTCCTTGTCGTCCTGGGTTACTTTGTTTCTTGTCTCGCTTGCTTGGCTCAAATCACCGTCTCATTTCCTTCTCGCTGTAAGTCTCATTTGCTTGCTGCCCGTTGGGTGCCCAGGTATGGATACCCTCACCTCATATCGCGTCTTAAGAAGCCCTAACTTCTAAACAAAAACCTTGATTTTTTCTGACAAGCCAGCCTCGCCAGGGAAAATTGCTCCTTTCCTGTCACTAGGAATTAAAAAAAGGGGGCGTCTGGACTTTAAGGGCTCCGACATAGCTTTGGCGACCGGATTCGTCGGCGCTTAGACTAGAGCACCAAGTGATAGAGAGCCCCAATTGAGCAAACATCAGTTTCATCTGGCTCAGCCTCTCTCGGCTTTCTTAGCATCGGTCCCCAAGTCAGTCCCGGAGAAGAGAGTCTCTTTCCTTATTAGTTCATCACCCGAAAGTACGTGCGAATAAGGAAGACGTTGTCGCGTGTGTATAGGTTGCGGATGTGAGAAGCTGATTCGTTCGACATGAAGCGCATCGAGAACAGGGATTTCTTCAATACCAGGATATGATACAAAGATAGACAGGCCCGCAAAGTCGTATTGCGATCGAGTATGTAACATCCACTCGTTTCATTCCAGTTGACAACGGTCACGGCAGAGCTTACTTACTCTCCGACTTCAGACTTCAAAAAAGTCGCCTCATCCACTCTTCAGCAACTCCTTCATAAACCCCATCGGTTTTCAGTTGCGCATGCAAGAAACTTGCCACTCATGCCCAAGGCAACACACAACGGCCCATGTCCTTCCTCTGCTGCATGATGCTGATCCCTTTCGAGGTCTCTGTATGGAGGATCGAAAAACACCAACCAAAAATCAAGAACCTGGTGCATACGGAGAACTAGCTCTGCAGAGCTAAGCTAAGCTCAGCTCCATCCAAGAGAGAAAAGAATTCTGCATTGGATGCTCCGATTTAACCATTTCATCCCACGTAAGCTCGATGAACATGTCGGCTAACAATGTGTGTGTATCACAGCTTTATTGTTCAATAATTAGACGAGCCAGATATTAGAAAAGGCAGCAAGACACCTATCTTTGTGCTACCCAAGCTCCGTCTTGTGAAGAAAATGACCGCAATTTATTCACCGACCATTCATTTCTCTCTCGTCTATTGCGTCAGTACGCGTGCCCCGCTAGGACGCGCAGGAGCCGGTGTACAAATACAAACGGTGATGCAAGCAAACGAATGGACGAGGGTGGCTACCGGTACATCATCGCACATCCAGGCCGTGATTCACGTGACATCACAAGCCATCACCGCCACTAAAGAGAGTTATCAGATAATCCTTTCCAACATCATGAGAGATGTTCTCCATCATATCGTGATCGAATTATGTCACCGAGTTCCATATATCCGCTCCGGGTTTCACTTGATCGTAAGGGGTTCATTCCATAGGGGCCGTCATGAAGCAATCAAAGCAGGGTTGAGATATTATTGAACTCAGTATTCGATGGAAACTATGGCCCAGGAGTCATACTATTCGGTTCAGATTCCACGATCATTAAGTTTATACATTTGTATCGTATCCCACTAACCATACACATTCTCAAGCCGCAATCCATCGCTGAGCTAAGTCCTTTCATTCCCATAATCCATGGAATCTTTCGCCAACGCCTTTTCCATCCCATAAATTCCTTCTCAAAGGTATTGACCCTGCAATACTTGTTTCCCGTCCTTCCCTAGAACGCCAAGCTCATCAGTGCATCTGTATGGCCCTTTATACTCTGTGAAATGAACCCGCATGACAAAAATGGCAAGCAATCAAAATGCGCCGGTTGTGGTGAGCGTTTGCTTGGTATGTGCCTGTACGTTCAAGATCATCTTCTCCTTGTTGATGTCCTCCGCTTCTTTGCTTTACTCGCTCTGGTCTTACCACCCGCGGGTTCTACCTCCTCCTTCACATCTGCCTCAACTGTGGCAGTTGCTGCAGCGTGGTCAACATCCATACCCAAGCCTTTGAACTCTTCGTCATCTAAATCTGTAAGGTCCTCGCTGAGCATGCGGATGGCATCTCTCCCGGCCCATCGCTCCTCAAGAACAGATGTTCCCCTGGGATCATGACCCTTGAGGTACCAAAGTATCCCTCCATCTGTGAGAGGATCCGTGGGCTCCAATCCAAGACTGCCGTTAGATTGTGGCGGTGTGGGAGGCCCCGGTTGTGCCGGCTGAGGCTTCGGCATATAACCATCTGTGTCGGGGGGTGTATTGGAGGAGTTGACAGTGTTGTGGAGAGACTCGTGTTTTTCGACAGCACCCGCCTCTGCAAGATCAGATGTGTCGACATCAATATTAGTGCTGACCTCAATATTTCCATTTTCTGAAGTGGTGTCCATCGCATCTCCACCCTCGATAGAACTGGCCTTAACAGTAATTTGAAGCTCGGCATCAACCATAATGGTGTCGTTGACTTCATCACTGAGGTCAGTTGGTTTATCTTGGCTCGTCGCAGTCAGTGGTCGGACGTCCACGCTTCTGTCAATGATGTTCTCCAACTCCTTCTTCAAGCCCTCGAAAGGCTTTTGGGAGATCTCCGACTCGATTCGCAAGGCTGTCTCGAGGTGTGGCTGAACAGCCTTCAGTATGCGTTTTCCCAATTTTCGGCGCTCTCGTATATCCGAGAAAGTGGTTTTAGCAGGCGGTGCGTCGACAGCTTCAGTTTGAGTTGCAGCCGTAGATGACTCAGGCGGTGCTGTAGAAATGCCAGTACTGATTACATCGCAAAGATCTAAAGCAAAGGACATGACTGTGACATAAAAGCGGGCATTAACGCGGCTCTGAAGCTTGTCAAGACCGTCCTTGAAGAGATCCTTATCAAGTCTGAAAGAATTAGTCCAAGTCAAGATCAGCGGAATAATACATGCACTTACGATATTGCTCTGTCAACAGCAGGGTTGAGAAGTTTCGCGACAGGGAAGTAACACTCATCCACAAATTCTTGTTCAAGTTCACCAGCGGCAACCTTGATCTGCTCCCGTTCCACAAGCTCAGCTGCAAGATCTTTGAGCTGCTCAAGCTCAACAATCAAATTCTCAGCGAATTCAATGCGTCTAGCAAGCCTGATCTTTCCGCTCGGTCCCATGGCTGCGAAGTCACGCCGCGTAAGCTCCATCGAGGAAAAGGACTCCATCTGGAGCTGCAGACGCTTTAAAAGTGCTGCTCCTCGACGATTCTCACGCTTCAGGGTCCAGTAGCGGCATGCCTGGCTCAAGAACTCCTTGCGTTTGGGAAATGCGAATCTTTGGATCGAAGCGTCCACGACTTCAAACACGGCCTGCGGTATAATAGGTGCACCTGCAGGAGTTTTCCAGACGTTTTTCGGATTCTGGCCTCTCTTTTTGTCGCCAACCGCTGCAGACTTTGTCCCAGTAAGCTGCGTTTCGTCCGACGGCTGTTCCGAAAGGGCATTGCGCTGCTGCTCTGCAATAGCATTCGCAACAGCGGTGTTATCAGCCCAGATACGATTTCTCATAGTTCTCTTATAGAATTTCTTGGCCGCCTTTGTGGCCTGTTGAACACTATGCTCTTGCACATAGTCAGGGGGGCAATGCTTGTCGCAAAAGGCCTTGAGCACCATGCCGCCATCCAACACAGCGAGAGCACCCTGGCTAGTCTTCATCTTAAGAAACAGCCGGGATCTCCGCGCACAGGTGACATGAAATGCTTGATAGCAGTTCTTGTTTCCGCATTGTATGCATGCGCCCATCCGCTGTCGACAAATGTAACACGTCAATTTCCAACGGTTTTTCGGGACCTTTTCTACGTCCATGACTGGTTCCATGAACGTGTGGTTACCCAAGGAAACCTCAGGAATCCACATTGCGCAAAGCAGATGTGCCCACTTCGAAGAATTTGTTTGCTTGAACGCACCGTCGGTATTGGGGCAGAAGATGCAAGTCTGCTTTGGGTCAGTAGGGTAACTCGAGAAAGTGTTCTGAGCTAGACTTACGGGAACGGAAGGCCCGCAGAGCTGGCATTTGCGGCAGAGCCACTGGCCTTCTGGGATAAATGGGACACCATAACATTCTTGATGAACTGCGAGGTTGCAGCCATCACAGAACACAATTGCGTTGGTGTTTTCACAATCGCCGTCGTCGCAAATGGCGCATTTTGAGTCAGGCTCTTCACCCCCTTGCGGCTCACCATTGACAGCGGCGGCAGAGCTTGATCGTGGACGATGTGTTTGTGGAGGCTTCGGGTTCGGTTTTGGAATTCTCTTCTCGAGCACATGCCACTCCTTTTCGATCTTTGTCATAGTGATTTCGAAAATTTCCCGGGTTATAGCTGGAACGTCGTTTTGCTTGCGGTGGGTATTGTATCGCCCAAGCCAGATATCATCTTGTTCATCCATATCATATTCGACACGACCGATTCGGGTACGGTGAACCGGTCCGTCAGATGCTGCCATAGCAGCATCGGTCAATTCTGCATCATCTTCCATGGTAAGATCAGAAGACTTGATTAAAGCTTGCTCCGGGCGCAGGTAGTGATCACTCTCCTGATAGCCGACATTACTCATTGACTTGTCGACAAAACGAGCCTGACCAAAGGTTTTGCTCTCATATAATTCAATGCTGTTAGTTTTGCGGTATGACGGTAGTTTAAGATCCAGTTTCTCTTTCGGTGTCTGGTTCTGGATGGGTAGGATTTTAGGTGTTTTCGGTGTTGTGAGAAAGTCCAGGGGCTTGCTGCTATAAAAGCTGACCACATCTCGGGTCGGTCGACGAGGGCGCCGTAAAGGTGTTTCGCTGAGAACATCGGCTACATTCGAGTCTGAGCGGCCTTGGGGATTTGGTGTGTTTCCAGTTGATGCGGGGTTCGGTTGTCTGGATGGGGTTAGAGTTTCGTCCAAAGGTGTTCCGAATGCCTGAACCACTGATAAATCCGGTTGTTCTCGAGTTATACCATCAACTTGCTCAGATGGCAGGATCATGAATGTAGCATCAATATCTAGGTTAGGGTGGAAGTCCTCCCAGCTGCGCTCCTCGCGGGGCTTGTAATCTTCAGCCTGCTTCACAGCAGTCGCCATAGCTGCAGCTGAACCCCATTGCATTTCCTCTAAGCCATCATTGCCAGCAGCTCGCGTGCGAGCGCCTCTTTCTCGTCGAGGCATTATGGATGGAGAAGGGCCATTGATAGCCTCGCGCGCAGCTGCTCTTGACCTCGATGCTGTTGAAGGCCCAGTGGTATTCGGCGTGGTCAGCAAGTCAGCATCAGCGAAGCGACCACCACCACCGGCCCCTCCTGGAATATATCGACGTCGTTTCGGCGGTGGTTCAGTTGCGGAGGCTGCCGCGAGAGCTGCTCTTGCAGCACGAGCAGCATTGGTCGAGCCCGGAGGACGACCCCGACGTCTTCCGGTGACGGGTCGCCTGGGAGTCGGAGATGCCGGAGCCATCTTGAGCGAAACTAATGGCGATGTAAACTTGAAGCTCGGAGCGTCGCTGGCGCAAGCTTGAGATGGGTAATCGCGTCAAGGGGGAGGTGGCGCGCAGGCTCTGTCCGAAGCTTGGCGATTTCACCAATCATTTGAAAGGCGCCATACACACCAGGAGAGCTGTCTTTACTATTCCGTAGGATTGATGGCCAAAGGAAGACTTGTTCAGTGAACAAATTGATGGAACTCGCGACTGCAGAGGAGGTGATGTTCTGCGTCGGGCAAGGAACGCGTGAAGTTGGCGTGCACGGCCCCCGTTTAGTCAGCGGCATCCAGGGCAAAGGCTGACATAAAGAGGTCACCAGACTTTGAGATATTTTGGGGCACTACAAGCGACGAGTTGCTCAGATTAAACTTTCAGTATGGTTCAACAGCGTTACTTGTTTATGCAACTCATCTGTCAGTCTGTCTCTTTCTGGCTTAAGCTCATGGGCCGCATCTGCAACGTGGGGAAGCAGATCTAGCATTTTGATAGAATTGCTTGATCAGATCTGACACGACTTATTGTGCCTGGCATTGCTGCCCTCCAGTGACGTAGGATCTCCCCAAGGAAAAGCCCTTGCGTTTGACTACAAGTAATGCCAAGATTTGTTTCCCCAGTTCGCAGATCACCGTTGCTTCAGGTTGCTGGCGCTTTCTGCCTACCTACCTCTAGTACCAGTACTTTTAGCCAGGCCATCCGAAATCTCCTGACCTTGTGATAAGCATGTGTGTATTGTCTGGTCCTAAGCTTGTCTGCACCTGCAACTGTTTGGTTCAGAACTTTCAAGGGACCAGCCATCAGTTGGTAATGCGTTGTCTCTCTCTTGCGCCCACCCGACCAGGGACTTGTTATTGATTCCAATCGTATTAACGACGATTGTTTGCATATGACTCCTTGGCTCCGCAAATCATGGAAGAAATGCCTAAGCAAGATCTAGAGATCTGCCCAGGGGTTAATTTGTGATCCTATCATATCCTACCCTCATGCCCACTCTTGTTGACACTTTGACACCTGTGTAAGCGAACTGGGTCGACAGTGCAACAGCCCATTACCGCCTTTTCCTCCCCATGCAATGACAATCATTCATGATCGGTTGTCAAAGAATTGCGAGATATCTTATAGTTGAAAACAATATTCATCGCCTGACATCCATACCACCATATCTACATCGCCGATAGCAATGCAGAAGCTAGATTTGAGCACCCACAGAACTACTCCGACGCTTGAGGTGCATGAGAGCTTATCCATATTCACGATGGCCTCAGATCTAATGACCCTAGTACCTGTCCCTGGCCGCGGGGCCATCCGCTTCGATCCACTCCGTTGCCTCGGCGGCCCCAGAACGGGCACGACTTCCGGGCGGATCCAGGTGCTGGCAATTCTTCTGAGCGGTCAATGATTAACGATGTATCGTCAGTTGTGGTGTCGTTATATGGCTCGCGGTGACTCTACGCTCAATAGCTTACAGCCATGTAACAGTGACAGCATTGTAAAATGTCATAAAAAAGGCACGGCATTTCCATGTCAGGTAATTCAAATGGCTGTAGATGCACAGATAAGTGCCTAACTTGATAGATAATCCATATCAAAGCCTCTGACCGCACCGGAACAATGTCATGCACATCATCCTGTGTGCCATTTCAGCATATGCCTTCGTTTCTCATGGGTTGCGGGAAGCATGAAGCGTTAAACTGAAAACATAATCACATGCGCTACCAATACCAAAGGTCTGTGAGAAATACCATAAACAGATAGCCAGAACTTTACTACCAACTAATCCATTAGCCACAGCCTGAAAATCTCCAATTCGATCGCTGGCACTACCTTCGTCGCCACCGTGATACTGTCATGGCAACTGCGAATGCGAATGACCTCGAATCTGGGGTATTGACTCAGCCATCCAACACTAGCTTCATCAATGGTGCCATCTTCACCAGAAATTCGATGTCGCACCTCGCCCAGGAATGATGACGCCCCCTCATGGCTCAGATATTGGCCAAGCCTTAAACTTACCCTCCCAACCCTTCAATCTCTCACTCAGCCCGCCCCTCCATCATCACCAACAGATGTTCTTATGTACCTTATACCAACGGCTTAGCCAGCCCACCATCTCAATGTTCTAGCTGTGTCAGGAACAAAGCGTCCATAACCATCTGGTCATGTCTCTTTCAATACTCCTAACCCCAAGCCTCTTTGGTCCTTCTGCGACTTAAAGCATCAGGCTAAAGCCGGCTGACCTGGTCACGTCAACCAATAGTCTGGCTCGTCTCTTGGCTTCTTCCACGACAGCATCATCGGAGCACAGCAGGATCATTTCCCTCCTGGGGTCCATAAGCCATGACGAGTGACCTCTGAAACGATTCATGTTGGCGGTGCGATCTGTGCACGCTCACAATAAGGATATTTTGGGACGGTGGCAATTCATGATTATCAAGATGTCACGACAGTATTACGAGGACAACTAGAACCACCAAGGGTTTGAACAGATAAGGGATATCATGTATTACAACAATGTCCAATTCTTCAGCATAGCTGCCTCAGATCACATAACCTTCAAGCCAAGTGAAGTCTTTTTTTCTTCCAACCGTACCGTAAAATCAAAATGCATATGGGCAAACGCCCTTGACCTTCCAACGCAATGTCCAGACTCCTACGTGAAAGCAAAAAACAGTACATGTTCAATCTCATTTCGAATGAGAATAACAGGCATCCCTTAGATGAAACCCTCTCTCTATCAGAAGCCGCTGAAAGATGTGATATCTCTAGAACAAGGGCGAGAGAAACATGCAGGCTCCAGAAAGGAGAAGCAGCCATGAAAAGTAAATATGAGTTCCTATACTCAAACAAATGCAGATGCGTCATCTGCCCAAAACGCCGCCTCGCTATGCTCCATGATATCGTTGCAAATGCCAATAAAAAGTAAAATACGAAGTGTTCGAGCTTGAATCTTCAGACTTAGCTCAACAGAAGAATTGAAATCATACCGAGGAGTCCAGCATGCTCCCACAGTAGAGAGGGTATATGGGTATCATATGGATGTCGTTTTCCAAGTCTAACTCTGCTGGTATCGCATCTTCGATTTCAGCCCAAGGTCCGACCACTGTGTATGGCTTGAGCCTGAGGGGCGTGGATAGGAGTGTGTGCTGTGCGCATGGCTGTACCGGATGGGAGATTAGGTGTGGAAAAGTCTGCCGGGCGGCTGGGAGCCCAAGTCTCTTCGCTCAAGACAGAAAGGTAGCTATTGCCAACAGTATTCCGCAAGGCTTCAATCTTCTGACGGTATATTTCACCACCGGCATCCCAGTCCTGGGATTCCTTCCAAGTGGAAGCATCATCGTTAGATGAGTAAGCAGCTGGGATGTCGGTGAAGATGTTGGTGTCAACTCGCGGTACTTCAGGTGAGCTGACAACTTGCGACTCGGTCGATAATGTGGGCGGCGACAAAACCTGGCCTTCAGGCTGCTGGGATATCCGGTAGTTTCCGTCGTTAGTGAGCGGAGACTTGGGCTGCTTGCCAGCCGGCTTCGCTATTTGAACCTCGACTGGGGATGGGAAGGATGGGGTATCAGAAGTGGCCAAATCCACGATTCGCCTCTTTGGAGTTTTTCGCCGACGTGTCGAGCTGGTGTTAATTTCACTCATGACAGCCTTAGGCGTAGGCCGTTCCTTTCGGAGGACAGCTGGCTCTTTGGGAGGGTTGAAAATAATGGCAGGCTTGCTGACATCAACAGTAGGCACCTCAGGAGCCTGTGGCTTGACGACAGGGATGGAGTCCGGGATAGGGGGGCGGTCAACCAGTGATCGTCTTTCAACGTAACTGGGACCACTGCCATCAATAATCACGTCATCAGTATAGCCTGGAGCTTTGCGAAAGAGATTGAAGATGGTGATCCGATAATCCTTGTGGGTACGAGTGAAGGGATTGCCTTCAACCCAAATCTCGTGGATGTCGGGGATACCTGTCAATCTCGCCACTTCCATTGGGTCGACTAGACGGTTATCTCTCAAATCGAGTCTCTCAAGAGGAACCAACTTCTCAACGCCAGCAAGGCTCTGGAGCCTGTTTGCTCGAAGATTGAGAGCTGTGATGGCAGGAAGAGGGTTGCGGGTCAAGGACTGGAGAGAGTCGATCATGCAGTTAGACAAGTTCAGAGCTCTAAGGGCGGTCAGAGTAGCCAGACTGTCTGGGACCTGGCTGAAGAGGTTGGAGGAAATATCCAGAGAGTAAAGTGTGTTGGATAGGGGTGCCAGACTATTTTGCGGAATGGAAGTCATGGAATTGTCAGCCAGACTCAGATGTCGCAAAAAGCGCCACTTTGAAGTGGGGAGGACGCCCATAGCAAGTAAGTTACCAGAGCTGCCTCGAGAATGGTGATGACCAGTCCAAGAATCAGAAAGACTGGAATGAGAACTACCAGATCCCGATCGCCTCATGCGATGATGGTTACCTCGAACAGGATGTGATTGCGTTCGAGAGCTGGTAGGGCGCGGAGGTGAGTTGCTCCTGGGACGAGAAGACTTGTGCACAGTTTGTGGGGAGTCATCTTGCTCGTCATCCTTGCTCAAAGACTGCCTACGGCTGCTCTCTTCGATAGCATGCTCACTTGGGGTCAACGAACCGACTCGCATGTCGACGTGTGCACCAGGAGAGCTTGGAGCAGACACGGCTCGGTGAAGCTCGGGGTGAGCAATATTACGACGAGGACTGCCGCTACCGGTCCAAACTGAAGTGGGCGAGGACTGGGATTTGGAGACTCGTCGACGGCGTTTGTCCATATCATCCAAGACGATGTCAATCAATATGTCCGCGGGGTCCTCAATACCTGCACGTTTCAGGGTAAGAGAACGCAGCTGATCAGCTAGACGATCCCAGCCAAAGAATTGTCGGAAGTCGATGCTGCTAACTTCGAGAGCCTGCAGGTTCTTGAAAACGTATAGGGGTACAGCTGAATCGAATGGAAACTCTTCATAACCACGAATCAGGCGGGCACGCCAATCTGGAGCCAATCTCAAGCAAGGAATCTTGGTAAAAGCAGAATAGAGGTATTTCATGTCAGCTTCCAGAGCGGCTTTTTGGCGTTCAGTCCGAGCAGCGGATATGCTGGCTCCAATGCCGAAACTCGACCATAATGCAGACATGCCCGACATGACACTTCGTATACTCGAGACAGAGTGTATTGAATCAATATCCGAGCCTTTGCTTCTCGATCGCTGGGTATTACTGAGGAATGAAACATAGTTGGCGGAGGATGAACTGTCGTGGAGGTTTTCAAGCCGGACTTTCATGGGACCGACGTTGATGCTGAGTTCTTCGAAGCGGGAGAGTAGGTAAAATAGGTGATGAGGCGTGAGAGCCAATTTTACAGATTTGGCATTATGTGATGTGAAGTTTAAGGTTCCAAGCGACAATGCAGCTGCGAGCGAACTCGATGTTGAAGCAGAGGTGGATGGTCGTTCGGGAAGCGAAGTGGAAGTTTGGGAGAGGAGGGTCGCTGAGCCTGTACTCTGAGATGGCTTATGGCGGACTTGGCGGCGCAGTTGAAGAGCGTTGGCCAAAGCCTTCTCGTGCGTCCGAACATAGCCGGCAAGTTGCTATCATTGCCTATCAGTTAACGTGATCAACAAGAATACCAAACATGCGAAATGCCCACCTTTATGAACAGTTCTCCGTCTTCTGAATCCATGATTATTGCCCACGACACATGAAAGGGGATTCGACCCGAGAAAGATAAGGATATGTGGTTTGGAGGATGAACAAGTGGAATCAGCAATGCCAAACGGGAAAGGCACGGCTTCTATTATATCGAGGGACTGTAATGTCGGCCTATTTCACGAGCGAGTTAGTGGCTTGTCAAGCTTGAAAAGTTGGCCTAGTACAAAATGCAAAGCAGATGTGAGGCAATGGAATACAATGCCGGTCTTTCTCGAGCACTCGAAGTGAAATGTAAGCGAGCAGGAAGACACAACAGTCAGTGGCGTAAAGGAGAAATGATGATTGAGCACAGCCGCGTTCTTCACTCGTCGTAGGTAGCAATGCTAAGCGTGATCACTGTCGCAGTCTGGATGGTCACACGCATTTGGAAAATCGCTAGTGGCAGTAATCACGCAATGAGGCGGGAGATGACGGCCAAAGGAGCGATTATAGAATCGATTTGGATCAAGACACAGAGTTTTGTCGTAAATTGTAGCAAGGCATTAGATCGCGCGGATCGTGTAGATGCAAGCGTGCAGAAGGGGCCAGACGGGTGGAAGGTTCCATGCAAATATCCATGGAGTGATGGTTGTCTCAGGTAGGTAGTTGCAGTTGGGGTGATGCAGAGGAAGATAGGCAACCGTGACGCATTTTCATCACCGTCACGTTTTCCTCTCCATCACTGTCGCAGAACAGCAGGAGAATTCAAACGCAAAAGACCGCCGAGCGAAATCAAGATGCAAATATCGGCACAATGGGGATGCGATCAAAAATCAAGAACCGGCACAGGAGCATCATGTACTCACCTCGTTTGGTGTAGGAGAACCGGCCGCAAGCACAGCAGCAGCAGTTTCGAAATGGAATCCGGCGAACCAAAGACACGGGGTGATTATTACGACTCGAGATATCCGAGGGCGAGTCCGATAACCTTCGAGGATTCGAAGGACCGACGAAATGGTCGAGGTTGTAGAGGAAGGAAGTCGACGTGAACCCAAGAAAGTAAGAGGAGAAGCAGACGAAGGGGAGTCTAAGAACTAAGTACCTTGTAAGTGTGAAGTGTGGGTGCTGCGAAGAGACCCATAGAAACTAAAAACAGGGGGTATCAGATGGGAATCTCGTCCTCACGACCTCGCCCGCCCACTGATTTTCGTTGCCAATTGAACGGGGCCGGGTTTTCAATTTCCATCACGACGGGAGGCTCACGCTCACCTCACCTCACAGGTTCACTCTCGGTAGCGTTAATAGCGGAGCGGATGGACATACTACCTACGCTACGTACAGCGGGCAGCACAGCACACCCTTCGTCCACCACCCCAGGAGCCAGGACACCCTCTCGCAGGATGGGTTTGTCCTCTAACCACCCTGGTCGGTACCCTGGCTGGCTCGTACGGCGGCTGACTGGTTCAAGGGGCGCAAGTATCCTATACATCGCGACCTCTCTGGTTGATGTGGACCATTGAGGTGGACCCTTGAATGGATCTTCTGCAACTTATCCCAGCGAGGGTCCAGGCCGGCGACGACGGATTCACATTCAGCAAAGAATCGCCCAGTAGCAGTTCCGGAAAGGTTTCCAGCATGCAGCGCTCTGGCACCTTGATCTCTTGCAGATTTATAGAGGGAATGCATTATTCACAGGTAGAGTCGCAGCACGCGCTGGCAGGTGAGGTCATCAGCGATCGATTGTGTGCATTGAAGTCTACGGATACGGCAGCGGTTGAAATGGAGAAAATAATACCGGCCGGTTACAACGCGAACGACGATAACGACATCGACTAAAAAACGGCCGTGGCTTTCCTCTGCAACACCCTGTTTAGCTTCCCTCGCATCAATCTTCACTCACCGTCCGTGCCTTTAGGGCCTTTCGCCTGTCTATAATGGTCTTTTCAGCCAATCCATTCCCTGTGCCACCACATATCAACTTCATCATCTCTTTTCTCCTCAGGAATTTTGCGCTCACTGACCTCAACTACGCATATTCGCCTCCTTCATACTTGACAGGCTTCGTCGCCAAAGTCGGTCAAGCTGAAAGACTCGTAGTTATACCATATCCGACTTTCACGGGCATCAAATGACAGCATGTCCGTTCTTCAACAATGCTAGACTGCTCTCAGGCTTGACTCAACCCCGCCACCTTCGTATTGGGGGTTCGTTATAAGAACTGAGCAAGACATCATTGAAGCCTCCCCTCATCCGATACCTTACTCTAGCTGATGTTCAGGAGTGGCTGAAGAACATGGCTGGATAAGGACTGTCAGGTTGATGTACCGGGCACGCCGCGAGCTCATGATATCTTGTGGTGAATGACAGTCCGAACACAGCACGCATCACCGAGTCGCGCCGCCAAGTCTTCGGAGGTCTTAGTGGGGTTATCATTGGTGGGGGTGCTTGGCGTTTGACCAGGATAAGGGAGGACATGGCTAGAGGCACAGGGACTCGGACGAGTCACAAGCGAGAATCCGAGTGCTGCGCTTGAGATTGGTGATAACCGTTCCGCTGAAATAACCATTTCAGCGATAGTCGCAAGCCGCTTATTTCCTCTAGGGGAGGCTAGGGACGTTGCAGTATCGGGACTCCAGTCCCTGATGGGCTCTTAGTGCTGGACCTTCATTTCCAGCAGCCCGCCCGGATTAGTCCAGGCTTGAATCCCTTCAGCAGTAAACAAACCACCATGATAATAATATTACTACGATATAAGAGGGACACTGGCCAGTCCGGTCAGGAATCTCAGGATAAAGATCGAGGACGTGCACGAGCATCAGCCACTGCTTGTGCCCAGCGTTCCATACCAAAGACCAATGTCTCACGGACCATGGCCATGGGCATTGACCACGAGGCTCAGCAACACCATGATTTTGTGTTGTTTTCGTTGTTTGTTTACTTAGCGACGGACACGCCGTCCTCCAGCACAGCTGTGTTCATATCGGCGGTGCCCCTCAAATTTGACTTGCAAAGTATTACCCGAGAGAGAGATGAGAAAGCCGCAAGATAAACAGAAACTTCATAATACACTACGAAGTACTACACTTTTCGTTTTCTCTTTGCAACATGGCATCATGGTTCCTTGACAACCGAAATTTTGGGGTTCCCTGCCGGTGGAGCACCGGCATTTGATAGAGACGATGCATAGAGCATCTGGAGAAGAATGACATGCAGCGCTTGATTACAGTGATTCGCGTGTTTCTCTCTTGTCTGGTCGATACAAGACAGCGCACATCACGTTGAATTACCGCCATGTCTACCGGCTCCTTAATAGCAAGAGTTCCGATATCGATACATATACGGAGTACGGGGCCGCTGTTGCGACAAGCAAGCAATATTGCTGGCGAATGTGACTTTGACATTGTACAAGGAGCAACATATCGTCCATACATAATAACATTGAATGGTTCTCGCAATGACTAGCCACCTAGTCCAGAATGCTGTCAACTTCAAACACCAGAATACCATGATGATCAACCACCCACACCACCGAGCGACTCGACCATTCCATGGCTTCATCATTGCTTGATTCAGTAGCTATCAGCAGCACTATCACACGCAAGATCAACACCGAACCCACCTGCAACCCAACGCGTCAGGGTCAGATGGCTGTCACGACTATCGATGGCACATCTAAGACACGGCCGTCACGCAGCACAGCTATGCGCTGCCACGAGACCTCAGACTACATTCTGGACAGTTCCCTCAATATCTTATGCTTCTCCCACGCGCATCTCCGTCATGAGGTTTAAGCATGCGGGAACGGACGCTTTCTCTCTGTCAACACGGTTCCTCTGCCACCAAATCACCCCTTGTTTCTCTGAAGATTTGCGGTTGATCTGTCGAGGTTATGGTCCATCACGACTATGTATCCTCGCCTCTGCATCTCTGCTGCGCCTTTGAAGCTTGCGGAGCCTCTGGCCATTTCATTTCTCTCGGCGTTTTCGCTACGGTTATGTCATACCTCCACTAAAACCTATTAACATCATTCTCTGATTGGGAGTCGAATGTCATCTTGCTTGAAGGGCCTCGAGAGTACTGTACCTTGTCGAAGTTCCACTCCCGATGTTAGGTAGCGGATACTTGTGGCCTGCAGGCTGTTGAGCTAGCTCTCTTTATCCCTGCCCATTTGTAGTGGATGCTCATCCCGCTCCGCTGAACATTTCAAAATGCTCAAACTCACGATGATCTTCGAACAATCTCAACACTTGCCAAGACAAAGTCAAAGCCAACGAGCATCACCGTAACTACAATAAAAGAGGTGGTCAGTGTTGTATCATCACTTCGTCGGCTTTATTCTTGTTGTGTCAGTTTGCTAAAACCTTTATAATACCCACAACTACACTGGCCGATCTCTTTTCATCTTCGCTGTATGTATTGCTTTGTTCGGCATACACATTACAGTGGTAGATACCCTACGATGTCAGGGACTGGAACAAATGTGGTGTTGTTACGCAAGAAACGCAAGCCAAGTCTCTGTGGAACTTGGGCGGCATGGCTGTGTTTGCTACTCCGTCAGACGCCAGTAAATCCTGTGCGGCTTACAAGAGTCGTAACACGGTCCGTTACAATAGGTATTGGTTGGATATTGAATATTAAAACAGACAAAGTCGGAAGGGACTCAGATAAGACCACGAAACAGTTATGCCCATCTCGAGGTTCAGATATCCTGAAGATAGCTCTGATGAGTCTACGGCCAGAGAAAAGGTCTAGACCATTGAACCCCAAGTCAACACCAGTCTTCCTGCCCAATTCGGCAATATGTCTTGGGTGGGCATCATACGTTTGACATATAAGCCGTTGCTGCAGGAGAATATCCTTCTGCAGTCATGGTCACAGACGGCGTTTGAGCAGTATGCAGCCGTCAACTGCAGCTATCTGAGATGGCCATGCTTGGTCATAATTTCGAGAAAAATGGTGAGGCATGTATTCGTACAAATCTGAGCCCCAAACTCTGCATGCTGAGATCTCAACGCTTTTCGGAAATGTTGCTCTCCTTCTGGCAGGAAGATCCAGCAACACAAACAAGGGTTCAGCGTCTAAGAGCCAGGATATGCTTATCGTGCACTGGCCATGATCTTGGTGTAGCCATGGATCTGGACGGATACATATGTACATACATACACTGTTGGTCCGAGTCATGTTGTCTCAAATTTTCTTTTTCCGATGATAGACACTCTTGAGGAACCGTGTTCCATACAGCCTCAGTCTGGGGAAACAGTTTAAACTGTGAGTCAGCTATAAATTCCTTATATCACATCTCATGCCACGTTCCATATTTAAGGCTCTTGGATGCGGCCTAGTGAAGCTAGTGTCCTTGGAAGCAGACAAAAAGAAGCCATTCTCGAACTTGCAATGAATGCATGGCTTTGAATTGTCTCACTCTTTCCTAGAACCCAGCAGCAGTTTACTTTGGTTTCATATTGTGTGTTCTGCCGCGACTCGCTCATACCCTTAAGGGATCAACAAGCGAAACAATCGCTCCATTATGGTATCGCCCGTCTCGAACTTGTTCATGTTGAACACACGCCACTACGGAGACTGGACACGATCTACCCAGATGCTAGCGGACAGAGGATCTAACTCAGAGAGTGTGTTGGAGATACTCACATCACTCTTCTGGCAAATAACAGAAGTTTCTGTCCCTCCAGTGTGCCTCATCAATTACATGGTGCTCTTTGCCATGTAATTGGATCGGCGACTTTGCACCCTCATCTCGTCTGACTCTTTGCGCTACCGGCGGATATTCTAGAAATCAAGGGATGGCAGCCAACCAATGGTGGAAAAGAGACCACCATGCCCAGATTGAAACAGAGAGCACATGATGCACAACAATCTCGCATTCCTCACTCTTGATTTGGGGTGGCAGAGTGGCAGCTCGGTCGATGACCGTGCTAAAACGATCGATATTTCTTCCTTCGCCCATCATATTCTCTCACCGCTGCTCTACCCCCACGACTTCTAGGGTCAAATGTCCATCCCCCCAGAGTTCAAGATGACATACATGACGCCAGAAGAACGACATTTAAATTATCACAGGTTCACTGAGTGTGTTTTGCAGAGGCCTCACGTTAGTTTGGCGGCACAGATGAGAAGCATCTTCTACATATGTTCCTTTCATATCCTTTGAACTGCATTGGGGCTGCAATTCCAGTGACATCGCTTGAATGGATGAAGCCTCCGGCACATGTCATCACATCCAATAACACACGGAGTCCCCTCTGTACTGTCTGTATGTATGTATGTAAGAACGTCTGCACAATACCCCTCGATCTGGTGGGGAATTGTCCAATCTCCTTTGACGACATGCCACCTTTGCATCTCAATGGAAGGGCCCCGGCTTCAATGACGAAAGGGCCACGATCCACCGAATAATAGAACATTTCTTCTTGGAAATCTAGCATCTACAGAAGCAAGTAGTGGGTAAGTTGGTGATGATACATACATACATACATACAATTATTCCAAGTTCTATCTACTTAGACTACTTATCTTTTGCTCTGAGCCGCCCCGCTGGCGTGGTAGCCTGTACACACATCATCTTTTTTCGGTCCCGTCAGAGGCTCAGTAGGGGGGATGATTGCGTGTGACCATGTTTCACCAGCGCCTGGGACAAACATCTAAATGGATAGTATAGCGACCCGTAACTGAAAGACAAAGAAGATGGGCGGCGAGCATGTTACATTTAGTGCGGGTCACTGTCGTCGAAGACTACGGTACGGCGGCTTTCTGGTATCGAACCAAGGCATGCGTATGCATACATATAGTTTGTGCAATGAGAGGTAACCATCAACATTTATCGAGGTTGGTTAATCCAAGTCGGGCGTCCGCGATTTATCCCGAGTTACAAAACCGAGCAAGTGTCGGATATGGAGTTGCGGCATCGAGATGTTCAGTGTACATACATACATGCCATACCGCTTACACCAAGCTTTTGACTCGAGAAGATGGATGGCACGGCCCTTCTGTGGCTCCTTAGTCTAGTTCACGGAATCTCATATTTTAGTCACAACTGTCAGACGTTTGGTGGCGGGCACCAATGGACCCTTCATGAAGAGGACAAAGCCTCCAAGTTGGAGTCCAGATTTGGGGTTGATCTTCATCTCGACAGGAAAAAAAAGTTTCCAAGATTATTGCCCGCATCATTTAAGGCGCTAAATAAAGAACAAGGGTCCCCCTCGTCTCGTTCTGCATCTGATGCCAGCAGTGGGACGCTTCAACCTCACCGTAACCCACTACCAAGCTGAGCCAACCAGCGAGCTCTTGGCTTTATGACGTCAAACAGATGCTGTTGACAAGCATGGATGGATGCTGATATTGGGCTGGTGCATCGGCAGTTAGACGTCGGCTGTATCCTTCAGGGTCCAGAGCGAGGATTAAGAGCGTCAGTGCAACTCGAACTCTAACTCGCACTCCCTGATAGATCGGACCCTGATATACAGGGGATCGGCTGCTGATCTTACGGTCTAGCAGTATCATGAAACATCGTCTTATCCAAAGACCAGATGCGCGACGGGAATTGGTATGGCATGATCTACGGTCAAAATCGAGTGATATTCATCGCCTGTTGAACTTTGAAAACCACTCTAGACAAAGCAAATACCTTGTATAAAAGAACGACCCCGCCAGGCCCCCCCGCCTGCGCACGTCGGTGGATCTCCAAGACGTATGGATATGGTGCATCTGGCGCTTGTGGCTTTGTCAAGGATAGCCTCGTTTCTATTAAAGCTGAGGCTGGCTGACCGCTTACAACGAGATTGGACGACATTGATTTGGAGGGGTAAGTTTCTCGTCTTTTTCCAGGTTTCTATAGATCCATGGGGAATGTTCCAACTCCACGATATTCTCGAAACTGGGTCGTGTTCGATCCGCTCAGACCCAGAGTCCCTCTTCCAAGTCGCTTGTCTAGCTGTGCATACACGCCTAACTGACGTGCAATGTCCAACCTGATGGTAATTCCATCTAGAAACTCACTCCAAAGGTCGTGAATGGTCCATAGTTTATGTGCTAACTATCTTCTTGTGGGGGGATTTGACAGGCAGACGTCAGTGCTGGTGTCAAGTTTGAGGTGCTCTCTGGTGCTGTCAAGTTCCTTGTATTTAGAAACATTTGTATATCGACTTCAACTAACATACTCCTTCTGATGGTGCCTCATCGAGATTTAGTTCAAGTCGATTTGTAAGTCTCAAATATCACGAGGGAAGACAGATTTTAGAATGTCACTCGCTTGCAAGGAGTGTTCCATGGATCTTCAAAACGGCATGTGGATATCTTCAGATCTCATGTTCTGCACGTCGTCCTACAGGACAGTGTCTTGTATTATCTACTTGATTTCGAAAGCAGTATGTACCCGCACCTAGAACTGTGGATATGCGATAATGCAATCAGCCTCGAATGTACGTGTTGTGTTCTTGTCCGCCTCGGTCTCAGCCGGTGCAGTGGTGTCAACTTGAGCGATTTGTATATGGCAACACCTTGTAGTGACTAGGAACGTTGCTTTCTTGCAACAGTCCCGCTTGGTTGAGCAGCTTGAAGCTTGTGTGCCTGACAGATCGGTCGATTTTGTCACGAGGTGCGAATATTTCCCTTTCACCAGTAGTCTAGTTGTCCAAACTTACTAGTTTCCATCGTGATCCAATGATATCTCAAGTTGAGATGCTGAAATATCATACAGTACTATGATATTCTCGGCCCATAAATCATATGTTCTTCATAAATGTTGTATACAGTAAAAGTACAGGCTAATGAGACACCCCTAATCCCGGGAGAAGAGTTGATGGATTTTGGTTGAGGTCTTCACCATGATCCTCTAGGGTAGGCGCATCAAGACTTGATATCCACAAGCTTCTCTAACGTCCTGAAGCCGTCATGAGCAAAGCCCTTGGTCACGTCCACCTTGTAGTTCTTGCCGTCAACTACGATGAACCCAAAGCCCATATCAGTCCACGCAGATTTGACACCGTTAAACATGGCTGCCAGGGTTCGACCCATTCTTCGAAAAGGCATTGTGAAGATGTGCTGCATGTCGAACTCATGTAGGGCCTTTTGCTGCTCCTTTGCCTTCGCTTCCAACTCTATGCGCCTCAGTTGAGGCACGTACTCCTCTGGTAGCGAGAAGCGCGTCTTGAGAGCAATATTGCTAACCGGAGCGACAATGACCTTGGGTTTGAGAAATGGCACCATTCTCTTAACAGTGATTTCCAACTGCAATGGTGTGGTGGGAGCGATCTTGGATGCCTGGTAAGGAAGAACGCGGATCTGTCCAACAATGTTTGGAGTCTTTGCGATCATGAATGTTCCCATGGAAGCGAGTAGGAGATATGCTGTTCCAAACACAATGCCGATCCATTGCGGTACACCTTCAGGCTGCTTTACTACCAAATGCGTAGTAGATCCAGTCCAAGCAAGTAAGAATAGCCCACTCGACCAGCAGCCAAAATAGAACCAAAAATGCGAGGGACCTTCGTAGAGGACGGTTGGGGTTGGTTTTGAAGCGAGACTCTTGATGAAGGCGTATTTACTGGGTGCCATTTGGGCGGCGGAGGCAGCAGCAGCAGCCCTTGAGGCCGTAGGAGTTCGAGCTGCTTTCGCAGCAGGTCCAGCGAACCGGACAACGGAGGTGCTGAAGAAACGGGATCGGAGGAGGACGGACTCGGCACGAGGTGCAAGGAGGGGCCGAAGGCCAGGGAGGCAGAAGCCTCTTGCGAGGCCAGCCATTACGAGAATTGAGCTCCTCGGACGTGACCTTAAGAGAAGAGACACCTAGAATTTTCACGGATGGTAGGAATACGTCGGGTTGTTCGGTGGTTACATCCAGTTGACATTGCTGAATGATAGTGGGCTGAACTTTCAAAAATGAAGCTATTTGGAAATTCTTGTCGGCAATAAACCGGCAATAGTTAGTTCCAGATCGGACAACTTTTCGCCGCAACCCGAGGAGATAGCCAAGTTCAACGGTTGAGATGGTCTTTGATCATGGCATGAGCTTTGAGACGAACTGATATGCGAAGGAAATATTTAATCGAAGCGAATGATGAGCTCCTTGAATTTGACCAATTGTTATTAGTATTTATTCATCTCCTACGATCGTAGTAAAGAATAAACATTAAAGCTCTCATGTATAAGTCGCGCCAAAAATTTCCAAACTGTCGGACCCACTATTAAGGATATCTCAACAGCTCAATCCCTCAACACCCCGAGGTCGCTCTTACGTGCACCGAAAATCTCCCTCAACCGCCTCATCTCGACTTCTTCACCCTCAATTGAGCTGTGCAATGGCCTCTCTTACAGCAGCATGCAGGGCATCTGCCCGAGCTGTTACTGCTCGGTCCGCTATTGCTCGTGGTACGTTCTGTCCATTTCCTGACGTTGGAAAAGCCCCTCGGACCCTTTTGTCGCGCACCGACTAACACATCATCCTTTGTTGTAGGCTTCACCACCTCGACGCGATGCCTCGCCGCTCAGAACTTCACCATGCCCGCCCTCTCGCCCACTATGACCGAGGGTAATATTGCTACATGGAAGGTCAAGGAAGGAGAGGCTTTCAGTGCCGGTGATGTGCTGCTCGAGATCGAGACCGACAAGGCTAGCATGGATGTTGAGGCCCAGGATGATGGTATCATGGTCAAGATCATGGCTGGTGATGGAAGCAAGGCTGTTCAGGTTGGATCACGCATTGGAGTTATTGCTGAGGCCGGCGATGATATCAACTCCCTCGAAATCCCCGCCGATGAGCAGGCCAAGGAGCAACCGAAGGAACAGTCCAGCGCCCAGGCCCCCAAGGAGAGCACCGCCCCCTCCGAGTCGAACCCCGTTGAGAAGAAGAGCGCAAAGCCTACTGGAAACGATACCTACGAACACAAGTACCCTCTGCTGCCCTCTGTTGGACATCTGATCAAGGAGAAGGGCATCAGTGAGGCCGACCTCAAGAAGATCAAGGGCACTGGTCCTCACGGCCGATTGCTCAAGGGTGATATCCTTGCCTACCTTGGAAGCATCAATCCCGAGACTCCCGCTGCCAACGAGGTCAACTTTAACAACCTGTTCCACCTCGACCTGAGCAACATCAAGGTGGCTACCAAGCCTGCTCCTCCTTCTAAGCCTGTTGAGGAGGCTAAGGCTGAGGCTCCTAAGGCCCCTGTGGTCGAGGACCTCGAAGTTTCCATCCCCATTACTTTGTCCAAGGTCGTTGAGGTCCAGAACCGGATCCACGAGACCCTCGGTGTCTTCCTGCCCATCTCGACCTTTGTCGGCCGCGCTGCTGAGGTTGCCAACGACGACCTCCCTCCGACCAAGCGTGCCCCTACCGCCAACGAGCTTTTTGACCAGGTTCTTGGTCTCGATAAGATCAAGGCTGCTAAGGGTTCTCGCGGTGTCTACCTACCCCAGATCTCTGCTGTCCCTCCCACCTCTCTACTCACTCCTCTCACTCCCACCCGAAAGCAGACTGACATCATTGACATCCTCGCCGCGCCGAAGAAGTCAGCTCCCAAGCCCGCTACCATTCAGACCGTCCCTGGTCTGTCCAGCGGCACCAACGTTTTTACTCTTGTGGTCCCCAAGGCAGAGGAGGAGAGAGCGCAAATCTTCCTTGAGCGTTGCAAGGTGATTCTGGAGGAGGAGCCAGGACGACTGGTATTGTGAGCTTATGAAGATTCCCTGTAACATATCGATATTTTTTTGCTATAGACAATGGCTAGTAATTGCGCTTGGAACGCACTCTTGGTATTATGTCTACGCCTTTCAGTGGTGGTTTGCCAGATAGTCAGAACTACAATCCAATGATGAAACATGTTTGATGCCAGAACATTTCTAATAAACTAGTTCTTTGTGCCATTTGGGTTTGTGTATCGTGTTTTCATGCTGTCTTGGAGAAGCCCTCAAATTAGAACATAACCAGTCTTTGCATCTCATCTGCCTACGATGATACTTTGGTAAGTCGGTTTCCCAAGATTAACAGTCCCACAGATAAAGAAGGGTTTTGAAAACGAAATTTTTAAGTACCGCCTGCCTAAACTGAGACCCTCGTATCTAAGGTTACCAGTCTTTCTGTCTGTCGCCTTGATGATGTGTATCCCAGTATGACGGCATAGCAACCATGTGTCCATGGGATTACGCTCATCATTATGCTTACATACAAGTCCATCTAACTATACTAGGTACTCCAATAGTCTAAGATACCTTGTTTCTATCGCTGCCATGTGATTATCTTCTTGTTCACTATGCATCCTAGAAAATCATCGTCTTTTAGCAAAGGAGTAACTAGGTAGCTTCGAGATACGAGATCAGCGCGTAGTGTTGTATACAATCATTTCCTCTCGCTATTCATCTTGAGCTCCTTTGTAGTGAACGTATTCAAAGGCCATCCCTTCGATCTGGTCCACACCATCGGAGCATTATAAGTAGTTCCCGTCTGCAATGTCAAGCAAACCCACATAAGTTCCTAGACATCCTCCAATCTTGAGTAATTGATCGGCATTCGGCTGAAGGCGAGACCATGAAATTAATTCAGCTTTATTGCGGAGTTGAACGGGAAATACCGAGATGCCAAGGCCCAACTTGGGTTGTCTAGATTGTGAATGCATCTCCATATGCCTGCATGTATTGTATGTATCGGTCACGTACCGACGCCAGCTAAGCTATTGTTGTTTTGAAATGTGTCATGGCCCATAGTAGTGTCTTTAGTGGCAGAGATCGTGAGGAATCGTGATCAGCAAACTCATGCAGAAGGATGAAACAGTCGAAAGCCGCCCTGGGAGGGCTGACCTTTCTTGTCGACTTGCATTAGTGATGCCTCAACTGAAGGAAGCGGGCAAGACTAGGACTGCAATCTATGAATTGGTTGACTGAAGTGGCTGTGGGTGTGTCTCGGGGAATAGGACAGAATCCGCGAACCCGGTCGGCGGACAAGGTTATGATACATGGAAAACAGCTGGAAAGTGCCGTAGCCTCGAGACGTATCAATAAGAGTTACCAGCGAAGGTCTTGATTGGTGAGGAAAAAACAAGCAAGCGGCTATCTGCAGAAGCGTATTAATACTGGCTGGAGTTGCCCAATCGACCGATGCTAGTGGCGATGAATCACCCCTGTTTGTTGAAACGCTTGAGCTAAGACATGGTAAGGCAGGAGAAGGACAAGGCGGGATCGGAATGCTCATAGATGAAGATGATGTTGAGATCCTTGCCAGGCTGAGCCTTGAGTTTCAGTGTAAGCAAGTGGATGGATGACTAAGGCGTCCCGGGCCGCATGTATGTAAGTGAAGGAAGGCCGGTTACACAAAGCGACTTCGCCGGCAGCTAATGTTCGTCACGTGGAAGAAGCAAAGTGAATAGACTTCTCTCTTTCCTCTGACTGGACCAACAAGTTGAACATCTTCACGATGGACAACCTGGCCACGCTACAGAGAGAGAAAAGACCGCTAGTCGTGTCCTCGACATAATACGAGAGAAACAACCAACCAACAGAAATACCAAGACTTTCTGAGTTCCGATTGAGAAATTCACACCCCCAGGATCAATCCATCATCTAGAGCGACATGTCCCCCACCCAAGGCTTCAAACTACCTCGCGTCGCGAGCTTAGAGGAGCCATTATGTTGGACTTTCGCACTAGGACTATAGAGACAGGGTTCTTTTCATTCCAGGAGGCCCTTCCAATAGCATATACTTGCTTCTTCTGGTCTCAGATCTGCCCCTCCCCGTTACTGCAGGACCTTGCGACCCCAGCCTGAAGCCAATGATATGACTTCGCAACCAGAAGTTCCAGGATGATCACTAAGACAAGGAGGGCCTTCCAATAGCTCCATGTCTGCTGTGTACGTCTCAGGACCCCTCCTCCCTCTCAGCTCCTGCGACCATGCGCCATGGAACGCCCATGGGACGCCACAATTGTCTGCTTTACCTCTCCCACCAGCGTCGCTGCTTTCATCTGGTCACATAACATCATACAGCCTGGTTCCGAGCTGTTGGTAAGGCTTCTAGTTGGATGAATTTAGGCCCCATCGCTGGCAAGATGGGTAGAAAGTGTCTGCCGTCCCGCTGTGCCGTCTCGTTAATGCTGAGTGTCACTGCTCTTCTGCATTGTCGTTGCATCCCATTTGTACAATCCAAGGCTGTTTCTCTAGAAGCCTCCTGCCAAGGTAGAGCCCTATATATATGAAGCTCTGGCCTCCAGCATCTTCGGATCCAATATTGACCAAGACGACCACCAACCGAGTAAGACCTCCCCGGAGTGAATCTGCAGTTGCGGGAGTCCTCCTTGTCTTCCAGTTTCGTATCCTGAACAGTCTTGGCAGGGCCTGCCGCAGAAATTTCTTGCTGAATTTCACAATTCAGACACAAGGACCCTCACAATTGATACGACTGAGTCACCGGCTATCCAGTCGCTTTTGCAAGACGCATCAGCTTACATCAACACCACGGGACTGTTTTGCGGAAACAGTCTCCTCTGTATAAAGCTACACAAAGATTATCTTCGAAGCGGACACCTTGACAGTTGTATCTGACATGACGCGACTGAGAGTCCCAGCAGATAAGCGCAGACGGGTTGCGCAGGCCTGTAACGCATGCAGGCAGCGTAAACAACGTGTAAGAAAAGAGTCTATTCCCCCTTGATTCATAATCAGTTGTCTTTACCAATGTCCTTTCCATTCTATCAGCGGACCTCATGGTGTCCTTCACTCCTAGCCACAAGCGACTCCTATATCCTAACCATAGGAAGCGTGGCCTTGCTGATTAAGCAGCTACTCCTGGGAGGTTTCCCCTATATGATCTTATCCCGAACTATCAAGTCTCTTAGATCGGCGACCTGGTCCGCAAATAATTGGACAAAAACGCGTTTACTAACACCTCCTCTATCATACAGTGTGATGGCCTTCGTCCCTGTAAATATTGTCGAAAACGAAGAGTGGACTGTGAATACAGGAGTCGTACAGACTCAGTATCATCGAGCGAGTCTCCTCGTCCGTCATCGAGGCAAAGTCCTTATAGAGAGTGTTCTAACCTGCCTGAGCTTTCCGGTACGTTGGACATGGTCCATGATGCACCTATCCAACAGAACGTCGCGAGATCAGCCACTCCCGAATTTGATTTCAGGTTTCGACTTGTTTCGGTTTCCGGATCCGAAGAGATCCAGATACCGGCGCACACTTGCATGCTGCTTGATTGCCAGAATCGTCTCTGTAAGCCCGCTCGCTATTCTGGAGTTATCTGGGAGTTGTTACTGATAGCCCTAGCCTTTGTTGGGCGTTCTACTGCTCACTCGTTCATGCACCACATCAGGAACACGATCGAGAAACGTGATGGCCCTTCGGAATTCACGGCAGATAGCAATTGGAGCGGTCTACCAGAAAGACTCCCCGTGGCCCCTAGGATGCAGTCGTTTCTCTCTCCAAGTGCAACTGCGAGTTTGATCGAATTATATTTCAACCACGTAAGTCGTTGGGCTACTCGAGAGAGAAGAACAGAACTGATTTCTCATTAGGTACGGAGCTTCATCGATATTGTCAACCCAGAAGCTGTGAGATTAACCTTGTATCAATTCCAAAATAATCCGAATGAGGTTCAGGGACCCGATCGGTGCATTTTCTACTTGGTTCTAGCCGTTGCACTCGCCTTGGATTATGGTGATTCAGCACACTCACCGAGCCCGGAATTTAAACACCAGCTATTTGCTGTAGCCGAGGGGCTGGCTCACCCAACCCGTACATTCGAAAAGTCCCAGTACCACGATGACGTCCTCTGGCCCCTCCAAGCTCTCGCTCTGATGTCGTTTTTTATGATGTCTGTTTCTATGAGGAATACTGCCTATGAATACTGCGGCAAGTCTCATCGTATCTGTATACGAACCATCGAAGCTAACAATGGTTCAGGTCGAGCTGTTCGAGTTGCGTACGCCCTTGGAATTCATCGAGGTCATGAGTCTGAGATCAGCCAGTTCCCCGCCAGCGAGGAACTCAGAGTTTTACGAAGAAACGTTTGGAGAAGTTTGTTTGTCCTAGACAGATTCCTGGCTGCAACGTTAGGAAGACCATTCGCCATCTCTGACAACGAATACTCCGAATCCTCCCTTATGCCACCCGGCCGACCAAGCAGTCCCAACAAAATTCCGAAAAGGGACATGCTCGACCCCCCTATTGATGCATGTAAAATGATTGGTCATATCGTGAACAACATTTACTCATGTGACAAAGTTGCGATCGAGATTCCGAATCAAATGCTGGGGTATCTAGAAGCCCACCCAAGTTTCCAAGAAGATGGATTCTTTACGGCAAGCAGCTTAATGCCCACGGTGTCTCAAATTCATGTGCATTTACTTGGGTTTTACGCCAACATCCTCCTTTGTCGCCCTTTTTTCCTTTTATCCTTCATGGGGGCGAACGCCTCGGATGGTATCCAGACACAGATCAATAGACTGTCTGAAAGATGCGTATCTCAATCACTTCAAGCGGTTGAAATGGTGAAAGGGGGTTTTCATGCCAACCTCTTGCGCCATTCTGACCCCTTAGCTCTGTAAGTCTGCTGCATATTGTCGGCCTTGAGTATTCGCTCATAAAAGCACAGCTATGTTTTATTTGAAGCGACACTTGTCTTGCTTAGCAGTACTTATGCAGACATCTACGCTCGAAAGGAACACTTGTTGTTGGTTGAAGACGCAATGTTCATCTTGAAAACATGGCACGCCTCGAGCCCTTACGCAGAGCAGTTCGCTTCCAAGTTGGACTTGTTTCGGCGTGACGTCGAACGCCAAGAACAACTGAAAGCTATAAGACAGGCTTCGAGGAGACAGGCTCACAAAGTCAAACGCGAGCCGGTGACAACTTACGAGCCTAGTCAGTATCGCTCTCCATTCCAGCAAATGCCTCGTGGTAGTTTGGTATCCCCATGCGATAGCCGTCGCATGTCAGGGACTGCAAACCACACCATGATCAAGCAAGAAGCTGGGGGGTACTCGGGCCCCTTGTCATCAAGGCCCCTATTCTCGCCTACCGATTTCAATATGGATCAATCCCAGTCTTTTGCTGAGTATTCACAAAGCTCAAATTTTAGTGACCATAGCATCGACATGGATTAGTCTGCCATGAGACCCTTTCTTCAAGGTTCAAATTGGGACGTTCTCGATGACCTGGCAGCCCAGACATACAATGGGTCATTCCAAACATACGCAGCCAAGTAACTGAGAGAAAAGGGAAACTTGATGGATGAGGGATCCGGCAGGCAAATGGAAATAGCTCGGTAAACGCGGATGAGCCTAGCACTTGGCGTAGGAGGAAGGATGGTTAGTGTGCTGGATTGGGAGGCAGATGTCAAATACAGTATGTCACTTTAGTCCTAGAAAGGCGTTTTGAGACGAATTTCAGGAACATATGTCATACGTGTCAATGGAAATCATGTCCGGGTAGTTGGTGTGTCACTCAATACCACAGAAACTCCAAGTTAAGCAGTGACTGTTGGCCCTGCATTGACTGAACTCCGCTCTTGGCCCCTACAATGGCAACATATGGGCTAGAAGTGATCTGCCCCTAGTTTGAGACTTCTGCAACTATAACTTTTGTCTTTGTAGATACAATTTTGCATCTTTATGGCACTGTAGCAGCATCAACTGCCTTGTGCTAGGTATTTGATTGTGTTGGAGTGAGTACACTGCATAAGGTACGTAGTGATCAACTACAAATCAGATAGATGCCTGAGAAGAGATAAGAGACAACAACAAGAAGAACATATGATCTTCAGAACCGCTCACCAATACCGGTCATAAAGGTGAAACCCGGTGAGTTGAAAAATGACTGGTCGCTGTCCAGCTCTAAATGTACTGTACCTTGGGTATGCAATGCAGCTAATACAGTACCAAGACGCTATTTCATTTCAGCTAACTTAGGTGATCTTCTGCATTGCATGGCGCATTGATACATATTTTTGCATAATGTTTGCTTGATACATCATATTCCTTCAACGATTCTAGACTGCAATTTGTTATGCCCGCTCTAGGCTAAAATGACATGCTTGCGCAGTATTGCATGCAGGTTTGCTCGCTACCTTAGTTAGTATGTCAGACTACAGGATTCGCAACGAATCATGCGATGCAACAAAAGAGGCAATGTTTAGATTAGTTTCGGTTCCCGGTACATGGATATATCCCTTCTTCAAGCCACATAACAAACGCACGTACACACGAAATGCAATACTGCGCTATGGGAGGAGAGAAAACTCAGGACCTTGACCCTAAGCGATGAAAATATTAGGTAAATTTAGCCTAAGCTTAGGGTATTCTTTGCTAAGTTTATTTTGACACCTTATATCAAGGTTTGGTGTTTTCTTTGCCCCTAAGGCTGCGAACTTTTCCCGGCAGGCAATGTAATGCAATGCAATGCAATGCAGTCTTGCATATGTCTCAGCTTCTCGACTCTGCGGGCGGCGGGCTTATTGTCCATCTGCGCGACATGCGCCACGTTGAGTCTGACTGGCTGTTGAGTGAATACTTTGAGATAACTCTAAACATCGATAGTCAAGATGTCTCTGAATGATATGTTGCATCGAATGGTTCGGTTCTGCAGATGCATCAGCCACCAACAAATTTGCCTAGAATACCTATGCAACTCTAGATACAATAGTTCCTCTCATATGCACCTCTTACATCACCAGTTCTCGGGCCCGAATCGCTCTCCATCCGGTACGTGAGCTTGTATCGCGGTCCCCTGGACATCCATCGTCGAGGTGACAATATTGTTCCCCCACCAGCTTGGCGGATCTACACCATGCAGCGTAAAAGCAAAGAAGATGAACAAAGTCGCTAGGGCGAGACCTAGATCGAGAGCCGACGACGTCAGGAAGTTGAGTCTGGTCCACCACCTGAAGTGGCGCTTCTTGATCCAGAACTGGAAGACGAAGCCAACAATGCCCCATGAGAGATAATTCAGCGGCGTTGCGGGTGGGATCGCCCCTGCACCTCCGAATATGAGGGGTGCCATGAGATATCGCACCGGAGACCTCGGCCATCGTTTGGCTGAGACATAGATGACTATTGGTGTAATGGCACCCAAGACAAAGAAGAAGAAGAGGCCAGAGTATACCTGACCAGGGGAAAACATGCGTGCAGGACCTAGGAGGCCCCAGATCACAGATGCTAGCCAATTAGGAAGAGCTGTAGGCGATGGATTGCATGACTTACCGGCAAAGAAGACACGGCCACCAGGGCACGTGAAGGGTGGTTTCTCACAGACTTCGGGTATGTTTTTCAGGGATAGGTTTAGAACGACGATCTGTATGAAGCACGAGAATGTAGTGGCCACGACTTGAGACAGGAACATGGTTCGAGGGGGGATCTTCATGTAATGTCCGAACTTCAAGTCCGAGACAAAACGAAGCGATTGCGCCCTGGGGTGAGTGTTAGCTAGTCTCGCTCTTTCGTCATTTCGAGGGTGTCTATGATACTTGCATTGATATGTAGCCCAGGGTTTTAAAGCTTAATGGATTAGCACACAAGTGTTATTGAAGTGGAGGCCGAACGTACATCATGAGCGCTAGAGGTCGACCTGGCTGAAGGTATCCATAGATGAACTCGGTCAATACATTCAAGCCAATCTGAGTGTTTGTAACGGCTTGGATAATGCCTATAGGCAGAGAAAAACCAAAAGAAATGGCTATAGCAAGCAAGAAAGCCCACCAGGAGAGATTGGTCGGGTAGGCCAGTACTGTATAGAGCCCTATAAGTAGCATCTACTTCATTGTCAGTCAACTATACAAGAAGAGGCCCTCAGCATCATGACATACAACAGCAAATAGGGACATATACCACCATGTAGGAGCCTCTTTATACTTTCTCATGAGCTTCATATGTATGTCAGGCTTCTCGTTTGTGCTGTTTCTCCATTGTTGCCAGATCTGCTTTCCGTTATGCAGATAGGTGTAGACAACGAGTGACGATATAGCAGCGAACGATAAGCCGTAAGAGATGGCAAAAGTGGTGCTCTCCATGTTAGTCTTGATCATGGTTATATGAACTGCTTATCATACCTAATAAAAAGGGGGGAGTAGTTCTTGTACTCTTCTTCATCCAAATCAAAGTCCTTCGTGAGAATCCTGGAGGTATTATAGGAAGCGCCGGTATTATCGTAAGTCCCAGAGTCACTCATGGGCAAATACTCAGCATACCAAGCTCCGCCGTAATGAAGAAAGGATGATCCTATAACGAAGAACAGAACAACTCCGATGACGGTATTGGCGATGGCGTGCCTTTTCTTGATTAGCTACTCCTATCAAGAGTTTCTTTCAAACATACCATGGTGGAATGAGCGGCGAGCCAACGTATCCTGCTACTTGAGTCCAGTCAAAGGTGATAGGAAGAAGCGAAAGACCCGTCTGTCCTCCAAATAGCTGATTCACAATAGGATTCTGAGGTGCCATCCATGTGGCAACAGCAAAGATACTCAGAAATTGGGCCAGAAAGCCTGGAATGAAGTAGTATACGAAGGAACATGCAGTTACAATGGCGAACCACTTGTATCTGTGCATTCTGCCCCCTATAATGGTGGGATCTGGCGTATCGTTTGTCTCGTACATGGCATTCATAAGAGTTACACCAACAAGATTCTCGGGCCAGATCATGGACGCAGGATAGACTTATAGGGTTAGTTGCGGGATTACGGTGACATAGGGACAACTTGCCTAAGAACTTGCGTAGCATCCCCGCAATGCCATATCCCACAGATTGCGTTGAGATAGTCAGGAGAAGCTGGAACACAATACCAAAGTCCTGCTTGTAGAAGACAACCTGTGCAAGGATGATATCTGTAGCATACGCGACAGAGAATGACACACTGGCCATGACAACGATGATTGCATGTTCCTTGACATTAAAGGGCCCAGGATTCAGAGTCCACGTTATACCGAAAGTGGTGAACTCCCTGTCAGTAACAACCTTTGCCCAGCCATGACCCATAGGCCACGCAACGATTTGAGCGATGAGAGGCCCAATACTAATGGACGGTTGGCGGAGAGAACAAAGCGTATTTATACTAGCCCCGACAGTTACCAGAATCATCCCTATAGTCCAAGCTCTCACTGTATTGCATGGAAGATCTTCGTCGAAATTTCTCACCGCAGCTCGAACTTCAGGATAAGGGGAGTTTTCTTCCTCTTCGTCGTCTTCATCACCACTGAGAAGCGCTGCTTCATCACCAGACTCTCCTGAGCCCTTTCGTCGTGTCTCATACTCATCGGGTAGATTTGGGTCCATAAGCATCTCGTATTCCGAACCTGCCTCGTCGTCATTTCGCGCTGAGGTTGCCCACTCATGGAGGCGATGCTTGAGGTTCTCGTTTGACGAGTCCTCAATCTCAAGAGACGTGGACAAGCGTCCACTAGGACCTCCTATACTCTGGCCAACGGCTTCGGCTGGCAATACCGACCCTAACTTCTTATTTTTTGGCATTATGAGATTTGGCTCTTCTCACCCGGGATTATCGGTAAGTGGGCTATAGTGATTTGCAGCTCATCTAGTTCTTTGGACAATTCAGAGAGTCTAGATACCACATTAGTATCTCAAAGGCATTGCACTCTTTGGTATGAACTCACTATTTTGAATGAAATCGGTTTGCATCTCATCCGCCGGTATAGGACACGCAGTCTGAGGTAAGGGTGGCCTCAAGCCCTAGACAGAGAACAGACGTGGTTGAGATGAAGCTATGACATGTATTCTTTCCTACTCTTGCAAAAGAAAGACGTGTCTGAGCTGAGTATAAGAGTTTTTAAATGTTCGAGACTCAAGGTGTCGTTGAAGTCGTGTCGTTATATGAGGGAAGTGTCCTTTTGTTTGTACTACTTTGTGGCGTCTATTGAGGCTCGGGTCTCTTCATAAGCCTGTCAGCAAACAATAATGGACAATAATATAAGCTGTTGGTTCAGCATCGAACAATGAAAGGGACAAATCCTCCAGATAATCCGAAGAAGGTAAGAGATCTACTCAGGAGGATGTTGTTCAAGATAAGGTTCGGGAGGATTCCCATTGAACTTATGAGAGGTGCCTCAGACATGCCCCTGTATCAAGATGGCACTAAGCCTGACACGGAAATTCCACTTCGGTTTGGATCAAATAATCCATCGATTTTATACAACATCAGCTCCACCGTCCCTTAATCACTTGGACCTGTATAGATTCACTTGATTTGTGTTAAGATTTCTATACGATTCATCTATTCCCCTGTAGCACTCATTCAGACCCTGCTCCTCGGAATGGGTTTATGATGCGTCGCGTGGTAGTGACAGGCCTGGGAGCCATCACGCCCTTGGGAGTTGGCGTAAGGCGAACATGGACTCGTCTTATTAACAACGAATGCGGAATCGTCAGCGTCGCAGATCTCGAGCCTCAGGCGCGATGGAAAGAGTTGACGAGCACAGTCTCTGGGTTAGTGCCCAGTGGTGATGGAGAAGGACGATGGAGGGCATCAGAATGGGTCAATGCAAATGAGCAAAGACGAATGTCAAAATTTACAAAATATGCCATCGCAGCTAGCGACATGGCTCTCAGGGACTCGGGGTGGGAGCCGAAGAACGCAGAGCAGCAGGAGGCAACAGGTGTTTGCCTTGGAAGCGGTATTGGAAATCTAGACGAGATTTACGAGACCAGTTTAGTGCACCATCAAGACGTGAGAAGCCATTCGGTTATTGTCGAACCTATGCTAAATACGTGACAGGGCTACAAGAAGGTGTCTCCGTTATTTGTTCCCAAAATTCTTATTAATATGGCCGCCGGCCATGTGGCTATGAAATACGGCTTCCAGGGTCCCAACCACACGGCTACGACGGCTTGCACGACTGGTGCACACTCGATCGGAGATGCAGCACGGTTTATCACCATGGGAGACGCCGATGTAATGGTCGCCGGAGGTTCAGAATCATGTATCCATCCTTTGACTTTCGCTGGCTTTGGCAGAGCAAGATCTCTGTCGACAGCATATAACGACAATCCCACAGCAAGCTGTCGTCCGTTTGATGCTGACCGCAATGGCTTCGTTGTTTCTGAAGGTGCTGCGGTGGTGGTTCTCGAGGAATTAGAGCACGCCAAAGCACGGGGAGCCCATATATATGCTGAAATCAAGGGCTACGGCTGCAGCGGTGATGCTCACCATATGACAGCACCACGTGAAGATGGCCATGGCGCATATCTTGCTATGAAGAAAGCACTCAAAAGTGCAGGCATCAAGCCCTCACAGGTTGACTACATCAACGCACACGCAACTGCAACTCATGTTGGGGATGTAGCGGAAACGTCGGCCATCAGACGGATCATGCTGGGCGAAGAGGGACATCAGAAAGAGTCAGATGTTACAGTCAGCAGCACCAAGGGCGCAGTCGGACATTTGCTGGGAGCAGCTGGGGCTGTTGAGGCTTTGTTTTGCATCCTAGCCATTCATGAGGTATGTAGATTCCAAAGCCGTCAAGACGCATTCACTAACTGTTCCCAGGGAGTTGTGCCAGCAACATTAAACCTACAGAAGCCAGATGTTAGAGCTGCCTTTAATTTTGTGCCAAATGAAGCACAAGAGAAGACGGTTGATGTAGCCGTATCCAATAGCTTTGGCTTTGGCGGTACAAATAGCTCATTGTTATTTTCCAGATATCAATGATGCTAACGTGAAATGTAAAATAGCTGTATACTACTGTATTTCTGCTGATCAAATTCCTCTCTATTCTCAAGTGATCGCATGGTAGGTATATAGCACAGTAGATACAGTGCATTTCGCACCATATTACCGACAGCCGAACCAGTCACAAAATTTCAGATTCAACTTACTAGCTTAGGATCCAAGGGTCCATGACGATAACACTCCAAGTGCCTCTCATCCCGCCTTGTCCAGGCCCTTCACGCCGAATTTCCCTACTGAAAATCCTCTCACAATGAGCATGGCCTGCGAGACATGTAGAACCCAGGCCCGGACCGTCCTCCGGGCTGCAATGCGAGCCGGCGCATCACGAGCCGCTGCACCGACGACGAGGAATTTCCTTCCACCCACTGCGGTTGTTACTCGACGACATTTCAGCAACACGAGCTCGAGAAGCCTCCTCAAGGGTATTGGAAAATCTATGGCCGAGCCGTATCGTGTGTTGGGTGCGACGGAGCAGCTTTTCAAGGCTTCAGCGAAGGCGGCAGATTATCATATCACTGAGAAGGAGAGAAAGGATGATCAGGTGCAGCTCGCAGAGGATGGTGAAGAGATTGGGCATTCTCTGAACCCTGACAGTCCCTGGCATCACAGTATGTCTTCTTAACAAACTTCAAAGTACCTGTCTCATGCTGACTTCCACAGCCTTTAAACTTCCTCCAACCTTCAGCACCTGGTCCCACGTAACCATGCTTCACCTCTACCTAATCAACACCCGAATACGCTGCTTCGACCGCGAGGGCTTTCAAAACTGGCAGCACCAGCTCACAGACCACTTCTTCTTCGAATGCGAGAAGAAGATGCACATCGATCACCACATCACATCGAGCGCCCTCCGCCAGCGATACCTCAAGGACATTTTCGTTCAGTGGCGTGGTCTCCTACTAGCATACGACGAGGGCCTCATCAAGGGCGATGCGATGCTGGCAAGCGCCATCTGGCGAAATCTGTTCAAGGGTTCTGCTGATGCGGATCCTAGAGCTCTTCTTGCTATCGTGGGCTGGATGAGATCGACACTGTTGCAGTTCGAGGCTGTTTCGGACAATAACCTTGCTGTGCAATTACCAGCGATTATGGCCAAGCCAGTGGATGTGTTCTGGACGAGATTGGAGAAGCAACTTGGCGGACAGCAGGAGGATAGTCTTCCTGCTAAGGAGGTGAACGAGGAGCCTGTATCAACAGCGGAGACAGCCAAGGTTTCAGCGAACTAGAATGCGGATGGAATATTTGTACTATCAGATGGATGGATGTATGGGTTACATGACAAAAAAAAATAGAACGGGCAGGCTGTATGAATAGGGCACTGGAAGATGGGGTTTTCCTAGGCATGACGGTTGTATATGAATAATTCCCCTGATGATATTCCACCTCATATATATGTTCTTTTGTTGTGATTATATTTGTATGGCCTAGTTAACTAATCACGCTTCTCCCACATTTGAAACTCATATTTTGTGCCAGCCTCTTCTTGACCACCCTCTTCAATTTCTTCACCTGTCCACTCCTGTAGCTCATCTCTAGACTTTCTCTCCCATGATCCATCCTTCAAGTCGACAGGAAAGAAAGTATCGCAGTCAAAATCACGCTCGATACTCGTGAGAAGGATCCGTCGCGCTTCTGGCAGTTTGAGAGCAGCATCATAGATCTGCGCACCACCGATGACGAAAATTCGACCGACGTCGCTGTGAGTACGAGCGTATTGAAGAGCAAGTTCAAGAGATTGAACTCTTACGGGTTCAGAAGGCTCGACTGTTTCGGGGAGCTTTGAGGGCGCGGAGCGGGATATGACAATGTTGAGACGGTCTTTGAGAGGGCGGAATTTGGTGGGGATTGAGTCCCAGGTTTTGCGGCCCATGATGACTGCGTTGATAGAGGATGAAGAAGCCTTGGTCGAGTCAGTACATGAATCTCATGGTCTGTTCAATAAAGCGACAACGCAGCGATATATAGATGGCAAAGTAAGGAAGGGTATTATATACCTGTGGAGGCACCCGAGTTGTGACGCGCGCAAAGTACTTCATCTCTTTGCGTAGACCTTGCCATGGCATTGTTCCATGAAGGCCAATGCCCATGTTGCGCGTGGCCGCGACTATGAGATTCATTTCGAGAGACTGCATTGCTCAAGACGTTGATGATGAATCTGTGAGGTTAGTTTGAGGTGGAGGTTTGATGATGCTTAAGTTGAGTGGATTTGTTGGTGTAACGGTGATAGGACTAATGACACCTGAGACATGGAATGACGATGTATCGCGTATCTATTCTACATCTTTCACTGTTCTTACGCTTGTAATTAGTGGATCGTGTTTCGTTTAATTTATAATAAATTCTGTCTTGGTTGTTGGTACAAATCTAGTCCCAGGCTTATGAATTCCTTCTGTTAACCACCCAAGGTTAAGGTATCTAGGTATCGAGTGAGACTATCCTCACAATTTTGATGGAGGCAAAATCTCAACATCCTTGAAAGGAACCCCCAGAAACCGGTAAATATGGTTAAATCTGCAAAGTCAGTTTCTGTTTTCTTTCCTTTGCCATATTGACGACTTACCTGTCACTTCCAAAGAACGCCTCAGACTTGCCATCATCGCGGGTCACGATCAACCAAGGAGCTCCAAAAGCGCCGTTCTGAACCGCTTCACCAGTAAGATCTTTGACCCTCTCCTTCATGCTCTCTCTCCCATTCATGATCTTCTCAACATCCTCATCAGAGAACAACTTCTTGCCAGACCCTCCATCTAACTCATCTGTTGCTTCCTTGAGAGCTGCAATGAGCTTCTCATCCTCGGCAAGATTGACATGAGGAGGCAGCCAGATCTTGTGGAAGAGGAATCGGATCGCAGCGAGATAAGTTGACTCTGGGTAGTTGTCCTTAATAAAGTGTAAAGCGCGGAGAGGTGACACGGTCTTTGCGATGGCAACGATATCGGGTGGCGAGCCTTGGTAGGGAACACCAAGACGCTCAGCAGCGCGGAATGAGTCTCTAGCAAGATATTTCCCCTTGGCCTTGAGAACCCATGGAGGACGGTTTCCTAAGTTTATGTAAGAAGAAGTCGTGGTATTCGGTTCAGTATAGTTAGTTACCTGATGTCTGCATAATGCCGCCCAAAAAGACAGGGATGAAGCTATAAAAGTCAGCGATTTGCTTAAAGATATGGATATCCATGAACATACTTTACTTGTACCCCATGAGCAGCAAGTTTGCTCATGTTCTGCCTCAAGTCCGCATATCCTACATAGCTGTAGAATGACACTGTTACACATCAGTGCTGTCCGGGAAATAGAGATGTTAGGCTTCTCACCAATGTCTAGGTAGCAGTCGATACGTCCACCCATTTTAGACGACACTTGTTTCTGACGTTATTCGAGGAGTAAATGACGAGATCTGTATCCGTACTTTGCAGGTACTGTACATACAATTCCAAGGTGGAGGGAGGGAGCTCTATTACCTACCTATTAAACGGATCTCGGCCCCGGTCGATGTGGGGTCTTTCCCCGTGCCGAGGCTCGGGGAAGGTGGAGGTTGGGGTTGGGGTGCATCGGACTTGGACCTTTCAGATCTGATCTATAAGCAGATCGTCAGTATTTATTTATTCAAGTCTTCAAATAACAAATCTCTTGACCAGTAAAACAATTATTCACAATGGTATCCAAGAAACCTGTTGCCCTTGTTGTAGGCGCCTCCAGAGGCATCGGCCGTCAAGTCGCCGTTGACCTCGCCCGCAATGGCTACGCTGGTATGTCAAGCTTCACTATAGGTATTGTACTCATGAAGCTGACCCTCTAAAGTTGTTGTTGCTGCAAAGACAATCAGTGATCCTTCTAATCTACCAGAACCCTTTCCTCCAAATCCTAACTCTTCCGCTTCTACCATCACAACAGTTGCTCGTGAGATTACTTCTGAGGGAGGCGACGCTACTGCTATTCAGGTTGACGTTCGCTATCCTGAGAGTATAGATGCTCTTGTATCGAATACTATCTCCGTGAGTCTACCGAATTGCTCTTCCTTTTAACTCTCACTACTGACAGTTCCAGACTTATGGCCGTCTAGATGTTCTCATCTACAACTCAGGCGCCATCTTCTGGGCCCCTGTATCGTCGACTCCCGTAAAGCGCTTCCAACTCATGCAGCGCGTCAATCCAGAAGGACTCTACGCAACCGTTCAAGCTGTTCTTCCTCATATTTCTTCTTCGGGTCGGATAGTTGTTGTTAGCCCACCTATCTATAGTCGTTTCTTCCGTGGCAAGACCGCATATGCTATGGGCAAGGTTGGTATGAGTGTCCTCACAAAGGGTCTTGCCATGGACTTTGAGCGCCAGGGGAAGAAGGATATGGCCATCACGTCAATTTGGCCAGCTGTGGTATGTTGGATCTGACACCTTGAGTCACTCAAACAACTGACATATTAGGCTATCGAGTCGGCGGCCACAGGGAAATTCACAGCCAAAAACCCGGAAGAAGCCAATGATTTACGAAAGGCAACCATCTTCTCCGACGCTATCCTCGAGATTCTCAAAGCTTCTCCAAGCGTTGTGAACGGCGAGCTCCTACTAGATGAAGACTTCCTCCGCCAACATGCAGGCATAACCGACTTCTCCAAATACAATGTAGTTCCAGGTGCCTCACCACGGAGGATCATGCCTCAAAGTCTCCCAGACTTGACTGTAGCAGAGCAAGCAGATGAGGGCAAACGCTACGACAGCACGAAGGATAAACCCAAGCTATAGAATTATTGAGGATCGCTATTGTTTCAATATATGTAGGAAAAAAGAGACCGTTGTACAGGTAGCTAACTACTGGCACGGGGAAAATCAACCTGAGCAGCCATGATATCCTCTAGAACACACATCTAATACCTCCTTGGCCATGGAAGCTGCGTTCACCAAACTCCTAGACATGATTATAAACGTACACCCGACTCTTTGAAACCCCTCCTTTCCATTCCATTCCATCCCTTTCCTTTCCCTGTCATTTTACAAAAACACGTATCTGCTGAGAATCTGTGGTGTGCCAGCCATCAATAGGGGACTTGGCTACCTGGTCCAACTCCTTGCATGCCATCAATGTCGTCCATTACACCGTTGAATACGTGCATGATTTGGTCAACGACTCTGCTGCGGTTCCACTCATTTCTTGTGCGCCATATAGCATCCATGAGCTCACGGTTAATTTGCTCAAGTTGCTCAATAGTACAGCCGCTTGTCGCGTCAGTTAGGTGCTGAAGGACTGTATCTATCTCGCCTCCAGCGAACGGTTGAGAAGCGGAAGTGGATGAACCCGAGTTTCGAACCGACTGGTATTCATCAGAAGTCTGATCATTGAGGATGTTGGCCATTCCGCCCACACTCTGAGCCTTGAAACCGGATGATCGTTGCGAAGGTGGGCTACCAGAGATGCCCGATCCTTGCAAGAGGTTACCCCCTGCCGCAGCAGCCTGAGCTTGAGAGTGCAACCAAGAGTCATCTCCAGAAGTATTGTGCCCGGCTACGAGTAGCGTGTCTGGGATGTCGACTTGGCTATCATCCTCAACACCTCGGTTCTCAGCATGGCCACCATTTGTCATTTGACTAAAGTTTGACGATTGGTGAGTTGACGGGTCCGAGGTTTTGGTTGTTGAAGCCTCGTTGATAACAGCTGATGGTGAAACTCCTGGGGGAAGAGTAGTCACTACTGACTTCTGTGAAATCTGTGTCATGCCAGTATGAGCCACGCTGGGGTCATGAGACTTTGGTGGAGGTCCCATGTCAGACATGGCCTGCGTATCATCTTGGACACCGCTCATCTGGACATCTTCTCCTAATGGTTGGGTGATGCCATTACTCAAGGGGTGTGATGAGTCCTGGCCAGAGGTGCCATGACCATTTGAAAGTGGGCTTCTAACTTGAAATCTGGCAGTTGTCCTCGATCCTGGCACGGCTTCTCCCAGAGTTACAGGGCCTTGAGAGTCGCTGTCATTTCCACCCAGATCAGATTGCACACGGTCTATGACAGACTGCATGGCTCTTCGCTTTCTCTCTTTCTCGGTAGCATCCTTGGCGCGCTGAACTTGGCGTCTGTATAGCGCCTCCCAGTCAACTTGAGAGGTTTGGTTTTCGATACTAGCGACATCAACCTCGACGTTGCTGAGGAGTTCATTGGCCTTGAGAGTTCGCTCCTTGTCTCCAATATTTTTGGCGTCTTTTGCAAGAGCCTTGATGTCGAAAAGAAAGTCCTTTGGACGGGCATAGAAGCCATTTGACAAGCGCTCCTCGATGGTGGTTGTCTCAAGATTATAATAACACTTCCCAGATGTGGTATCTCTGAGAACATCGTTGTCATACTTGTCCTTGACGATCTCATATGGTCTAAGTTGTCCAGCTTCAAGGTCTGGACGCACATAATTGGGGTCCGACTCCGCGAAAAGATAGTCGATCTGAGTTTGAGGTATGACAGGCTGTCTGAACTTCTTGTACTTTCGATTGATCTGATCCATGATGGGTTGAAGCTGAATCTTGAGAGCATTGAGAAGCTGGTGGTCTTTCTTCTGTGCAGCCTTCATATCAGCCTTGGTAGGGGGCGGTGGTTCGATTGGAGGAGCCACAGGAAGCTCCTCAAGGACCCTCTTCTTCCGGTTTTCGGGGTCGGGGAACTCGCGGGGTTTTTTCTTAACATATTGCAACGTTGTGCTGAAGTATTCCATTCGAGAATGCTACAAAAGTTAGCACAGGAGCCCCATTCCACAACTCTCTGACTTACCAGATCAGGTTTCTCAATTTTCATTTGGTTCTTCTTTGCGAATCCAAAGAAATCGCGGAAGAGCTCACTGGGAAGCTCGTCTCTATCACCCTCTGCTGTGGCGAAAAGAAGAACTGGATCTGTAGGAGGAATAGATCGTAACATAGTCTTGAAAGTTGTAAGAGCCAGAGTGTTGTGTAGTGCCATATACCAAGCTTCGATGTTAGGGATATAAATAACGCTAGGTTTGTGTCGCCTGACTTCCGTAAAGAGACCGACAATGACTTGCTCCATAGCCTGCCGATGTTAGTCTGTGGTTTCCCGTGTGAGTGCACAAACTTACTCTTCCATCGCCCAAGATGCTGGGAAGATCAAAATTCTGAACATGAACACCCTCGAAATGGTGAAGAATGGCAGAAGCAATGTAACTCTGTCCCATACCGCTAACACCATATATGATGAAGCGAGGGCGGAACACTCTGGATCGTTCAAACTCCTGGTGCATGGTTTCTCTACCAAAGCCATGATCATCGTCATCGAATTGCTCGTACATGGCTTCTTCAAGAGCTGTCATCTTCTTCCTACGAGGCAACAGGTCATCGAGGGCATTCTTGGCTTCGCTGAACTGTTTGCGCAATAGTGGCTCTATCGATTTGGGAAGTGGTTTAGCACCAGATGTCGCTGATCGTTCAGAGGAGGGAATAAGCTTCTTGATGGACAGCATAAAGTCAGTGGCATGAACGCCAATCTTCTCGGGGTCGACCACAAGCTTTTCCTTGGAGGCGTAAATTTGGGGGTAAGTTCGCTGAATGGCATTGAGAGCTGCTTCAGTACAGAGAGCTCGTAAATCAGCACCACCATAGCCCTTTGTGTTCTCGGCTAGGGAATCTTTGAACTTCTCTGATAGTCCCCAGTCTGCTGTGTGGATGTTGAGGATTGACTTTCGCCCTTCGATGTCAGGCAACGGGAAGTAAAACTCTCGGTCGAATCGGCCAGGTCGACGAAGAGCGGGGTCGATATTGTCAGGTCGATTGGTAGCTCCAATAACAATGACTTGGCCACGACCGTCCATACCATCCATCAATGCTAACAGGGTTGAGACAATGGAAGCATGGATCTGCTCCTGCTTGCTGGAACGAACCGGCGCAAGACCATCAATTTCATCAAAGAAAATGATACTGGGCTGAGTTCTGCGCGCTTCCTCGAACAGTAATCGAAGCTGTTTCTCGGCTTCACCCACCCACTTGCTCAGGGCATCGGCACCCTTACGCATGTAGAATGAGATCTTACGGCCACCGGAGCCAACTGAGTTGGCCAGAGCACGAGCAAGCAGCGTTTTACCAGTTCCAGGGGGACCGTGGAACAAAACACCACGAGGTGGAGTGACGTGGAATCGTGTAAAGAGCTCAGGGTAGAGCAAAGGAAGCTGTACCATTTCCTTCAACTGATCGATATGTCCCTGAAGACCACCAACCTTGCTGAAGTCAACGTTCAGGTCAACACCCAGAGGATCAGCATCCGCAAGAGCTTTGCGGTCCTTGATCTTGCCAACGTTGGGAGCGCCAGCATCAGGGTTCAGGCCAGGGACACCGGGAAGAAGCCCACCGTGAGTCGCTGCTGTCGGCGTCATACCGACATTACCAGCTACACTAGAGCGATGCACCATCTCATCGTCACTGCTGTCTGAATCGACCCCGCCAGCTGCGCCAGTACCCCAGGGCCCATTAAGAAGGGATCCAGCTCCGCCGCCGCCTCCAAAAGGTCCAAATGTGGTGTTGAGACTGCGTTCCCAGCCTTGACTGGCACCGCCACGTCCTCGGCGCGAGCGCGATTGCGCAGCAGGAGCCTCAACTTCTTCCTCTTCGATATTGGCCGAGGTGAGAGGAGGCATGTAATAATTCACCCGTGTTCTCGCTCGCCGAGTGCTTTCCTGGTACACAATGGGCGATTCTTTTCTTGGGCGACGGCGGCGAGAGCGCGAGTCCTGCCTAAGTTCTCGTGCCTCTTCGTTCAGCTCGTCCAAGTCGAATTCGGGTTCCTCGTCTCCAGAGTCCCCACCACGGCGAGATCTGGCGGGTTGGGAACGTCGGCCGCGGGGAACTGGGCTATCAACGTCGTCGTCATCTTGAGGTAGGGGCTTCTCTGCACCGGAGCCCTCTGCGTCGTCAGATTCGTCGCCTGGCTCGAAGTCACTGCTGACTTCTTGAGACTTTTTGCTCGATTTGCGGGTAAGTCGGCGCGTCTTTCTAGGTCCAGCATCCGATTCAGCTTCTTCCAGTGCTGCGGAGGCGTTGGCGCGGGATCCACGGGTTCGGCGAGTAACAGGCACATCATCCTCCTCGTCCTCATCCTCTACCGTCTGCACAGGCGCATCTTCTCCAGGTGCATCCTGATCAGCAGCATCTAGCATTTCTTGATCAGCCACCTCTTTCTTTTCAATCTCTTCGGGATCTTGAGATAATTCGTCGGGCTGGTCGGCATCTCTGACTTCCTTAAAGCTGCTTTCCTGTGTGGCCTCTTGAATCGTCTCCGGGGCTTTCTTGAGGCCCTTAAACCCACGTGTAGCTCTCGTGCTCCGAGCGAATGTCTCAGGGCTTCTACTTCGCGAATCGCGTGAAGGGACGGCGTGTTTTCCAGAGTTGGATAGTTCAAGGAACTCTTCAGCTTCCTCTGTATGGGCCCGAGTAGTCCTACGAGGCGCAGGCAACTTGGAGTTGGTGAGTTTCAGCTTGACAACTCTGGATCTAGTTGACCTGGCAGGCTCCTCTACTGGCTCGCCTTCGGCGTCGTCTTCTTTGACATCTTCGTCAACTTTGATGTTCTCATCGCCTGGCTTATCAGATTCGTCGCCAGTAGCTGATGCTTCTTCTCCTTCGCTGCTCTCTGCGTAGTTGCGGGGCTGCGTGGCAGCTTTTCTGGCGCGACGACCAGCGGCATTCACAGGAGCAGCATCATCCTCTTCTTCTTCGTCGTCATCGAGGAAATCGTCTTCGTTGCTATCAGAGACTTCATCCTCGTCATCATCGATGTCCGAACCCAGGTAACCGTTCCTGCGTCGGCGGCTGGGTTTTCCGCCGCGTGAACGGGAGTGCTTCTTAGTGCTTTTTCGGGGTGGTCCAGCTTCCGAGGGGTCGAAATTCTCGTCTTCGGGATCAGACTTGTTAGGATCAAAGTCCTCGAGGACTCTTTTGCGTTTGCTAACCATGGTTGTTATGGTGTTTGCGCGTAAATATGATGGAAGGTTATCGGCGACCGGTATAATTGAACTTTGGCGGTTCTGTACGCAAAGGGAGGTCAAGGTCAGCCAAGGGATGCCAACAGGGTCACAACAGTCACGGCCATAAGCGCGGACCTTGCATTGCATTCATCGAATCGTCGCGTTCCTTTTGATGATTTTTTGGGGGGTAAACTCACCTATATGCGCGTCTAGTTATGATTTCACGTCAAAGCATGCATGGGCGCGGCCTGGGTCGCGGTTGAGCTTGTGGCGCTCAAGATCGGCGCAAAGACATCAAGTGGAAAACAAGCCAAACAACCAAACCGCGCAATTTCGATGATTGAACTGGCTGATGCTGATGGTATATTCGAAGCAAACGCGGTCAAAATAGGAGATGGAATTTGGGGGTTCGCCGCGTGAAGTGAAGGTTTAGTTACGGATACCAAACGACAGGTTAGCAATGTAGACCCACTTTCATTTAGGCAGTTGTGGTTCCAGTCTCTGATTGGTGGGTCACCACCAATTTCAATGTGATCGCAGTTTAATTGTAGCTTGATCTACGAAGCTCCCATGACGAGAACAAAAGGACGAATTCTCAACATGACTTGTTTAATGGCTTTCGGGTCTCTTTTGTTGTCAATAAGGTCAGTTTCGGCCTCAAATTCGTTTTCCTCGCATTTTTGACCTTGCTCAAGCCCATCTGCACTTTCAATTCTTGATCATATTTTCCAACATGCTCACATATAAATTCGATCTATCCCAGCTCGTCCCCGGTAGTCAGCTTGATTTAAAGCTCGGTATCGTTGTAGGGCTGAAGACGTTGACAGCATGGTGCATGCGCCTTACCCCAGAAAATGGTTGCCTTATGATTTAGGCAGCACTGCACAATAGGATCTCCCGACACACAACAATAGATCACACATGATCATCAATGAAAGCTATTGAGAGGGATTTATGGCTACGTGCGCTTCACTGGGTAATAATTATTAGAAGTTAGAGTTCGTGAAATCTGCGCATGGTATGTTCAACTTGACCCATTGTACTCTATTGTGACACTTTATTCTAATTGCGAAGGGGCGTTACCCGTTACTCTCCCTGAAGCTATCAACTGAATACCTATGATCAGCCATAATCCAATTGTATGACAGAGAATAAATAGAATTTGTCCGTAACACAGGAGACGAGGGGATCGTAAGAAACGTTAGCCCTTATCTATTGGACACCGCGTAAAATCAGCTTGGTCTAGATCTTTGCTCGGATGATGAACCGACCTACCCTAGTGTTTCCAGGACTACAACGGGAATAGTCACATTTTTATCGTAATATTCCCGGACCCTGATATACCCTCATAGTCGGATGCTCGGCCAAACATTACGCGGCCCAGGTCTTGGCTCATAATCGCCAAGACTAGCCACGCAATGCGAAGATCGTTCCGAATGCGAGGATCTTCACGATTCGTGAAACGGAAAACACGGCCTGATCAGACTTTTTTTTTTCTTGCTCAACATCACACCAAATTTAGAAACAGGTTTTAGAAGATTTTGTAAAAATTTGTATCGAATTCATGGACTCATTGTAGTTAAATAGGTATTGTTACACGAAAATGGTATCATGGTCTCTTGTGGTACAGTCATTCCCACTCCGACTCCTAAAAAAGTTCCCTAATTGCGCCTGGTTGGATGGACAAGTGTCTGCAACCATACCAAAGACGCCACGCTTCCCAGTGAATGAGAGTGTCCGTCCCGTACCAGCCAGTGACGATGAGTGAGTGTGAAACAACCAGCGCAGTGTTTATGTTTCTTTGGCGTGATTAGGCGATCATGCTATAGTGCTGGTGATGCTGCAGACAGAGCAGGGTTTCTTTGTTCTTGTTCGTATGTGCTCGTACAGCTGACACTTCAATCCTTGCCCAACATCGCCCGGGCGAGATCAGCCAGAGAAGGGCCGCCAAAGAGGAACTGGCTTGAATGGCGGCCACAGTAGGTGACATTGTTGACTGGCTGGGGGGCAGCCTTGAACCAAGAGCGGGAAGCTTTGGTAGTGGAAGATGCCGTAGACTGGGTCGAGAACTCGCTGGAGTATGAGTTTGTTCGTTGCTGAAATAGCTTTGTTAGTGGGGCCAGGCTAAGTCTGAGTTCAGTGTCACATACCTTAGACTCCATGAGGGGAATTGGCTCAGTGCTTCGTCCACGCTGCTCCTCAGAAGAGGTTCTGGTGCGAGAAGATCCGAAAGCCATTGCGATGTTTGTAAAGTTGAAGAGTTGTATGTGGTGTATAGTTGAAGTAATTGCTTGACTGTCTTAAGTCTGCTGGGTATGTGTATCGTAGATGTATCGTCTATTAACCTTCAAGGTACTGTAGTTATGTTCAAGGCACTCCTGGTGCAATCTAAAAGATGTTCAAGGAGAGTTTGTTTGTTTATGAAGGAACTGATTGATGATGATGAGGATAAGATAGAATCATCAAGGGGGGAAAGACTCCCTTAAATAAAAGTTCTTGTCAACAATGCTTCTGCGGCTGATCTACCCCAAGCTGTACCAAGACTCGAAGACCACGCCAACCCTAGTTGCTACGTAGCAGATGCCGCCCTATGGAGCGACGCTAAAAATGCCTGTAGTCAGACGAAGGCTTGGCTAGCTTGGCTGTTCTTGGGTATGACGTGCCGGCTTGGATAGCTTATGGATTCCGCGGGGTCCAATTGAAGATACGATGCGACCTTGTGGCTCACCTTTGACATTGATCGCCGTGCAGGTAGCCATTCAGGTGTCAACAAGGAGTCAGTGCTGAGTACGAGTGATACGGTAAATATTACGATAGGGTCAATCGGAAAGTCGTATGATAAGGGAGTCAGACACTGCCGTGATACAATTATTCGGCATTTATTGTGATGAGCAGTAAATAGCTCAACCGTAGCCAGGCGCCTGGTCCCTTACATTTGCCCATATAGCCCATCCCTTGGTTCCCCTTATCTCTTCTCCCCTCACTTCCCATCCAGCGGAATTCCAGTGACAACATGTGGAGCCTACAGACGGCACTGGTCGGCCGAGATGCTGACATAACCCCGGACCGTCATCCGCCGGGTGGAGACCGGTTTCCCCATAGTCGGAAGCACCGAAGCATCGGCACCGTTTATCCTTCCCGCCAAGAGAGAAAACAACAACCTCGTGACCACGTCCCCACCAAAACTCCATTTCCAGAAGCTCGCTAGAAGGAGTTCTATGCATGTAAGATTGACGGTCTGGGTAATGATTCGCCCATCCGTATCAGATAATGTCGAGATAAGATCAAGGTCTGTCACACCGAACCCGGGCGTTCTCTCAGCCTTGGGCCAAGAGAACAAACTATTGCTTGGCGGGGGGCTTCTCATATCTCCGATGCAACCTCATTCTGGCTTGGTGAAGTCATGGGGAATTATCATGAGATACGCGGCCTGGGATCTCGTTGGTCAATTGAAGATTGGCATTTTTAGCGTATGCATTATTTTGCTGCCTGATGGCTTTTGGGGTAGATTGTCATAGCAAGCATTTGAGGGTTCCATGTCAGATGCTTAATCGTGTAAGCAACTGATTCAGATCTGCACATTGGCTGGTTTGGTTGCACACGTACGCAGCAGCTGTTGGCAACTTCACCTGATGTCAGTCAGCCTTACTATAGTCAAAAGTGGCTTACCCCAAGCTCGATTTCGCCAAATAAACTCAATTATCCTACGAACCTTTGTGTCGGTACGCAACAAGCAATCAAGAGTCTAGGCACTCAAAATAGCTATGCGAGAACTCTCTCTAACCGAGAGATAGTGTAGGAACGTTGCATCGCGGCGTTTTCCACTACTGAGAACCTTAAACAAAAGACACGGTCTAGAGCGTAGGGCAGACTGACCAGCTGCAGCCACATAAACCCAAGCTCTTATTTTTAGTGAAACTATGGCAAGGGATGACGATGTGGCCTTGAGCTGAAAGCCACAGTTGCAAGTGTCAAACGGCACTTTCCAGCGAGGAGGTTCTGACCCGATTGACCTTGCTTTATCAGGTTGGTGCCTTTTAGTTGACAGGGTTCTAGAACCTGCGATGACTCTTCTCCAAGGGACCGAGCAGTGATGAGCTCTTAGACCGTTGCATCGTTTGCTCTAACGGCCACGCCGTCAATTACGTCGATAGGTTGCATCTCACAATGGTAGCATCTGCTTCAAAGGTCAGGTAGCTAAAGAAACTCTCATCAGTCTCGACCAAGAAGCGGTCGTCATCTTGGCAACATCTTCTTTGGAACTAAGATGCCGCTCTATCCTTGGCTCTCGTCTCTTATTGACAACTTTTTGCCTTTTGGAGTATTCACGGCAATTTTGAGATCAAGGTTTCGGCCCATGATCCATCCCGACTTTGTACCTGCCTATATCAGCCCTATTTTGCGTACCGGGAGTCTCAGATCTTCGGAACGTGGTGAGAGGTGGATATTATTATGGCCCATCTAGTTTAATCTTGGTCCTTTTGTGGTACGATTTTCTTTTCTCTTTGTCATTCAGTGGAGTAGCCAGTTGTCTCTTCATTGAAGAGATGAGCAGGCCTCATCTAAGTAGCACCGAAGGGAACTTCCGTCAGGTAAGCATCACAATTGTTGCTATGAGGTTTTGTCATTGGATCAGTATGGTACTATCCTTGCCAATGGATGCGAGTGTGTTGTGGTTTCTTTGCTCGAACTAGGTGAGTGGAGATATCTTGCTAGATCTAGAATGAAACTTATGAGTGATGCGAGCTATGAACAAGGAGTCACCGCCAGGTATGGACCTTTTGACTAAACTAATCACATACTTTACCTTAATGTGTGACTGGCGTTGGAACCGCTCTGGCGAGCTCTCCCGGCTGAACCACTCAGTGTCTTGATATTCATCAAAACGCATATCATTCCAGTAAGTATCAGCTACTGTGCAACGCAAGACTCGCCATGATAAAGGTACCCAGTCTATATCTCTCCGGGTATTTCCTCGTAACCCTGTGAGGAAGCCAGACATCGAACCAGTGAGCGATCCAATTGACATCCATTTCTAAGTTGCTTAAAGTGAATGGGCAAACAGTGTTCGAATCGATATATGACAGAGCTGATAAGCTTTATTATTGGCTACTCTAGCTGCTTACCTTTTGAGCCCGTCGTTACACAACGCTCCGGAAGTGGACCTAAACCTGCATCTTGAGAAAGGAGACCGTATCCTGATGCAGACCGCCTGAGGAGGATGTCGTCGGGGGCGGATAAGAATACCCTTTTGCAGGCGAATATAATTTTCTACCTATCTACAAGTGTTCGTATCGATTTACATGTGATTGACTGTGCAATCGATGCGACGTTGTGGTATAATTCGCACGTATTGACCAGAAGCAGTGTGACATGTGAATACACCATGTGAAAATTCATGTTCATCGGACATTTGGCACAGAGATACTACCATAGTGTTGTCAATAGCATGAACAGTCAAAATGTATTCAATTATAGGTTCTGACAATTTGTATTGCTGAAGTCAAGCGACCTTTTGACATTGGCGGCTTGTTCCAAAAGGAAGACCTTTAATTCCTGGAATTACAAGCTTAAAACTTGCTGTCATTTTGTTTCAAGCATAGTTCGTTTCTTTCTAGGTCCAACTGATAGCGGTTTTGTTGAGGTGGCAAGACTTTTGATGAATGACAGGAGTACACTCGTAAAGAACACAACTCGTAATAGGATTGACTTCAACTACCCATGGTTATTCATTTCAAAAAAAGCCTCACTATGATATTGAAACTCCCATGATACCGTATCTGTCACTTGCTATGGCTAGTAGAGTTCCTATGAAAAGCAGTGGCTACTGATTGATATTGGACGGCAAGTTTGTACTACTTGCTACGCTGTTTATTCATCACTCGTACAAACCTGATCAAGTATTCGAGGTACAATACCCTCACCACGGATCTGGGTCAGTCCCCTAGGGTTATACAATCCATTGCTGTACACGCTGATGGGGAAAATGTACTGGTTCTTCCTGAGCCATCGCTCGTAACTTCTCTCTATGCAGAACCTCAACCCAGACCAAACTGTGTTTACGGTTAGGCAACATCACTCATAAGCTTCCTGTATATGAGTATTTCTTCTCAGGAGATCTGACCCTCATAACAGAGCGATTCAGCTTAGTAAATGAGTGTGAGTGACCTCAAGGGAGCCATGTATTCCTCAAGTTAGCACTCTCGAGTCATATTTGTCAACCAATTGAGACATCTTTCATCGAATAAAGGTCACTGCAGACCATCAAAACCTCTACTGACTTTTAACGCTTTCCCACCGAGTTTCGTATACAACTGACAGAGTCTCGACATAGTCATGTTCAAGCTTCAAACTCACCATAGTGAGCTCCTATCATATATTGATACAAGACAACCGTTACGTGTCTTGTTTAGATTAGTGGCAATCAGGAATTGGGATTCAGTCACTCCAGTAACAGCTACAGAAGTGTAAGTCAGAATATGTTATTTGAGCAAACTGTCAAGTCTCAATGACCTTATCAAAGAAGATAACTTCCAGCTGCATCGTTCCAGGTAACTAATCAAGATGAATACTTGTGGCATTCAAGATTTTTACATAAATGGTATTAGAGGACTGGCTATCTGTCGCCAATTAGTTGAAAGGGAAGAACGCACTTGTCGACCTCGATCAATAGATTCAGCACTGGTGTAAAGATTTGTAAAGGCTTGGATATCGATTGACTTGTGGGAAACTTCTCAGGAAACTAATAAATAGCATCTACCTACAACATCAAGCATCATCTTGGGGATCCTCCAGGTCACCATCTACCCTAAGCTGTAGACTGGACAAACCGTGTTGGCTGAGTGTCATCGTCCTTAGGCTTAGGGTATGTCTTCTTGTCAATCGCAGCATACCCTTGTGAGAACTTATCCAACATGCTGGCAATCCACCTCTGTTCTTGCCCGGTAGCGAATTCATACACGATCCGTATGGCGAACCCAATTCGATATGGCCCCATGGTGTCTCGTCCCACAGATTCTACCGACCGCAATATCTGTTCCACAAAGTACCGGATGGATATCTCCGAATCAGCTCGCGGTGTCCCGCATTCGACCAATGTCTCTTCTAGGATGAGCATACTTGCCCAGTAGCCCATGAGTAAGGACCCGGCTGCTGCCGACTTGTGCTCCAGCACTGTCTCGAACAACGAATTATCCGGGTCGGTTGGCAGAACCTCGACCGGTCTTGGAAACTCAAGCGCGTCGAAATCGTCGAACCATCGCGCCAATCTCGCATGTTCCACGGTGGCTAGGTGGGCCAAGGCGGAGATTTTGTCAGGCTCGACAAACATGCCAGCCTTGTTAGCTTCTCTCAGAAGATAAGCCCCATGCAAAATAGGCGTGAGCTGGGCCAGGTTTGCAAGGAAGCCATCACCGACGCGGATGTGCTCAATGGGGGCGTCAGGAGGATAGATGAGACGCCTACCGCCATCAGACGTGACATGCCTCCATGCTGGCCTCGACAGGAACAATTGGTCCTTTCCGGGATAGAACATATCGCTTATAGTCTGGCATGGGACCGTGTTAGTGGTGACCCCGCTAGGGTAACATTGTCAAGGCCGTTGCAAAGGGACGAAAGGTCCACCCAAGGTGAAGGGCTAGGATGACAAGTCCACTTGGACTGGATGGGTGATATGTGAGATGCTATATCGCGCCATCTCAATGCAGCAATGCAGAGTAACCCTGCCGGTGACGAAACAGAGACAGAATCCAACGCATTGTGCTCCCCAAACAGCGATTGGTTCTTACTGGAAGACATTCGCAAGGCTCCGTCACGTCACTTGACCTGGAGATAATGCGAGTTCCTTATCCTTTGCCTTGTTCATGTAGTCAAGGAGAAACGTGGGACATACAAGAATACCACGGCATGAGAGCAGCATGGCTGCGTCCCAGCCTTCAGCGTGAGCTGCTGGTCCTCGCTGCTCCATTAGAGTTCCAATGCCTTTGGCATGTTGAATCCAAGTATCTGGGACTGCTGTCCCAGCAAACAGCTATGGGGCGTAAGCTTTGAATAAAGAATATTGGTGGCAGGAATACCTCGAAGTAGCATAATAGTATAGCAGCGCATAGGGTCTCAGATGCCTTCCACTCTGTGGAGTGTTGCAGAGCGGCCTGTAACTCATTGAGTGCCAAGCCATATATGGTTCTGCTTTTGGCGACCAGGTCGGCATTGGAGTTTGCTTTGCCAGTCAGATGGAGAGCAAAAGAACAGATAGCCCCGTCGAGCAGAGCCCGCTTTCCTAGACGATCAATGTTCAACCATGATAAGAGTATAAAGACATCAGTAGACCGAGTGTAGTTAGTGGACGACTCTATCATGTTGAGTAGCAGTGGCCCTCTTGGCAACTCCAGCCTCAGCAGGGTTGGCGAGGGCCTTACCAAAGACCATGATTCTGAGTCTAATGCAGCGATATCAGAGCCCGTTGTACTGGAAGCGGAACTATCAGTAGTCGACACTTCTTGGCTTTTGCCCTGTCGTCTGCCGCGTTGACGAATCTGATGCTTCTCATCGACAAACTTCAGGCCACGAGAATAACCTGGACACTCTGCTCCATATTTGATGCAGTTGCCGCAGGACGGCTTGAGGGTATCACATTTGACCTTCCTGGTTCTGCAAAGGCGGCATCCAGTGCTCCTGGGAACACCAACCATGACAAGGTTAATCAAGGGCTCACCGCCGGTTCTTAACTAATCATCTGTGCCGCTATCGGGTCGGATCAGATCGACATGAACCCCCAGCGGTTTAACTTCCCGAAGCGGCCGGCGACGTTGAGGGGATTGTGATGAATATGCTTGTACTGGCGGGGAAGAGAGATGATTTGCGCTGTCGGATCGGCCCTTTAGAGAGCATCTGTCTTCGCGGGGTTTCTATGTTGTGTTATCAAGGATGGATGTATGTATGTACAGTAAGTATTGTTCGGAGGCAGTGTGTGCTAGTATTGTAGAGTTTCAAGGCAACAAACAAGGGATTCAGCGCTACCTATGTATTCCTCCATATGGAAATCAGCCCCAGAACAGCTACCACGCCTCTCGCAAATCTGACAACGCGGATCACGCACAGTACTGCTACCTTGAGAGGATTATGTAGTATCGACGTCTAGTCTATTCAGCCTGTTACGGATGGATTTGTTCAAAAATCTGGAGAAACTTTGATCGAATTCCACCAGGACCACTTTACAAGCTGGCCCGAGGCTCGGTGGTGTTGCATTCAATCAATCTCTCTTGTCAATGTCGATCACTTGATGTATCTGTAACATATCCTCGGTCTCCCTCTCAGAAAGCTCAGTTAGGACAACTTCACCGAAATTGAAGAATAGACAATGGCGGCCTACCAGCCCACGGGGACAGTGGGCTATGTACAGCATTCTCCGGCAATTAGCTGCGGGAATTACTCTATTCGAACGACGCTAGGAGGTTTTCAGAGACCCCTGGAATGTATCCAACTCGCCCTGAACTGAAATGAATTCATATCCCTGTGTAATCTATCTGAACATAGGGGAACGGCCCCAATCTCAACGCAGTTGGCCGCTGTGGCCCATGAGCTGAGACGCTGTTACATGCGCCCAGTAATTAAATCGTGGATGACGAGAGATTGATCTGCATTACCCAAGCAGTTTCGCTTTTCTTTGGAGTACCGAAGAACGGTTCGCATATTAGCCTGTGCATGTGTATTGGATTGCGTATATCGAGCTAGAGACGCCGAATGAGGAGACGAGCACTTTAATGAGTTTTAGATTAATGCGATACATAGCCAAGCTAGGTGCTTGTCTAAATCGTTGGTCGAACCTGGAATCTAGTCGGTCTAGACGGGGCATAAGGTTGTTGAACGGAAAAGGCGGGAGAGTCTAGAGAGTTTGCTTGTATGGTTAATTGAGTTGAGGCTGGTTTAAAAAGCAAACAGCCGCGACAGCCAGAGCAAGAACCTTACAAGTTAGTTACAGTGGCAAACTGGGCAATATGTTTACATAGTCCGAACTCTACTTTAGGGACCACGATCAGTTTCTCTTACAAGCAACTGCTCATAAGGCGTGAAGCAGTGCTGTAATGGGATGTGTACACCAACCTCGGCAGCCAAGACCTCAGCAACACACATTTGGCCTGTTGCAGAGCCGAGATTCGAGTTCATCTCAGTTCTTTTCTATCTCTGGTCGATGGAGATCTAGATAGCATGACTTGCTTCTGCTCCATGAGGCGCAGTTTCTATAGCATGGTTCAATATACAGCAATGAGCATGATGAAGCAATCTAAAATATCACCAGAATTTAATGTGCCTGTCTCAGAACGTAGATTGAGACCCCAGCCTGCGGGCTTGTTTCAACCCTGGAAATGTCCAGGATATCTCCTCCATTGTCATTCTCTACCTACCCCAGACCCGTAAATTGAGTCAGACAAAGACTGGTATGTAAGTGACGGTGTTTTGTCGGTGAGGACAATCCGTCCATGATCAGGTTTCTCGTCAGTAATAGTTTCTCTGTTAAAGTTTTGTGCTTTCGGTATTCATTCCCTTTCTGCACCAACATGAACATGCTAGAAACCTGATCTTTCCAAGTTCTGACGGGACTTTCTTGGTTTAGCACCTATTCTATACACATCCATTAAGCAAAAATACACGCACAATTAAGTTCCTCAGTGGGTACGCGATTGACGACCTGCGGACCCATTCTAAAAATACGCGGATAACTACTATTCTTGTGTACTTGGAAGAGGCGAGGAGACTGGAGTGCCATATCATGCTGTCATGGAAAATTCCAGTACCATGCATGAGCTGTTGTTATGATACAGAAACAGGAGAACCAAGGCCGGGGAGAATACCTATGATATGCAAGGGTCAGCAATTGTGGTGAGCTGAAAGAGACTCCATGGCAGCAAGAGTCAAGCATAGGAATGTCTCTCAGGGTCAAAGTGATAGAAGATGGTGTCGTCTTGTAAAACATGTCTTGTCAAATCCCCTCCTATCAGAAGTCGAGGGCTCGTCTACGATTTCATCATGCATGAGATTGGCCTTTTTTTCTGCTTCGAGATCCACTGGACTCGCGTCTTCGGCCCATGGGGGTTATTTTTTGAGTGTCCCGCCGTGGCCGTTGAAAGAACTGGCTGGACCAGTTGGACTTATCGGATGTTTGGTGTCAGATCCCACGCATCCTGCAGAAGCTACTGCAGACTGCAAGCCATGAGACGCTTCTCTCTGCCGACATCGAGCCCAACGGCCTCGATCATATGCCAGAGGAATCCCAGAACTGCGGGTACTTGAAAAGAATGGCTGCGGCTGAAGGGATAATTGGTGTTTTCGTATCTTGCCGGGCGGACAATAAGAGTTGAGTTGCAGAAACATGACCGAGTTAAAAAGAAGTTCATTCAGCAGCTGAGTGGGTTCACACACATCTCGACTGGGTAGTCTTGTTTGTTTACTGGAAGGTTGAGATATTTGTTTCCTGCCTGGAAACGGCGAGTCATTGTCACATTGATTACATATTTGTTAATATCGCCAGAATAGCTTCAAGAGCTGTTGGTTATGTTAAACACAACGCCAAGCGATACCAGACTGTTTGGCTCGATCTAACGTTAGCCGCTATCAATTGTCTGGCTCAAAAGTCACAACCTGAAAGAAACAGCCGAAAAAAGCCATGACCCTTTCCAGACGAGACACACACAAGCGCGAACCCCTAAAGGAGCTAAAGCGTGAAAATCAATCGTATCTCAATGTTGATCCTCTCAACGTCTATGATGCTCATTGGTGATTGGCACGTCTGACGTGGATCAGTTACTAAGCCAGGCTTATCCCCTGAATGTCCCTTGCTTTGATCCAATTCATGGATGTGTATGTATGTCTTGTACTGTACTGTACACGCAAGTATTTTGTGCAGCGGCCGGAAAATGTTCATACCCCTGAGTATGTATCCCGTAGTCGCTGTCTGCTGTGAGGTGGTTTTTTTCTTCTCTCAAGACCCCGAAATCCGTTTCGGTCTTCTAGTTTGAGACGGCAACAGACAAAGGACCGCGGACAAGCGACGACGGGACGGAAAGGAAAGAAATTCAGGGACTTCACCTCAAGCACCCATAATAGCCTCGCACAGAGACAGCACCAATGTTTGAGCCCTTCCCGGTCCCGTCAGCTGGTCACTGGGCAATGCAGCAGAGAGAGCACAGGCAAAAGCCATCAATCTAGCACGGACAGGAGTTTGTTCCTGGATCAATGCTCTCTGCCTCTCTCGCGACAGCCTAGAAAGCACAACAGAAACAGAGGGAGAGATGAGAGACTCTCGACGTGGTCACTCTACCGAACCAGGCTCCCTGCTAGCTCCGTGCGGCGGTGACCAATGGTGGACGTACTGGCCCTTCTGGCATTGACAAGACCCGCTCAAGTCTCCTGGGAGTTGTGGGATTTTCACTTGGGGAATCCCTGGGATGGCTCCACGAGCACCTCGTGTTTAGGACGAGTGCGGGTGCATGAGAGGCCTGTGTGAATATCGACCATCTCGAGATGCCAACAGCAACCAGACCAGACCAGACCAGACGGACGGAGAGAATTGGCTTACGACGTCTTGCCCCTTGTCCCCTGCATGCTGACAATACTTTATGTATCTCCAGGACTACGGAACGGTTACCAGCCTGATACGCTGTCTTTGAACGCGTGAGGTTGTGTTATCATTGTCGTGATCAAGCTGAACAAGACCCAAGAGACGATGGATGTTTGAGTGAGATAGATGAATCGCGGCTGTCGCTTGCCTCTTCCTCCCTAGCGATCCATCCTCATTCGAGGCTATTTTCTGAATAGGCGTTAGATTGCAACCACACTGCTGTCACGTTCATGTCGAAAGGGTTGCATGTCCGAGATCACTCCCACGATGGGCCGCGTTGGGGTGGGAGTGTACCCGGAATTTGGGTCTTGGACCGCTAAATTATAGGGACCTCACTGCTGTCTGTGCCCTGTAGAAAACAAACTTTGGCAGTCCACTGTACATATGTAGTGAGCTTCTGCACCACGGGGTCCCTTTTCTGCAAGTCCGACTAGGACCATCCCATGCATTATTAGCGTGTGGATAACACGAGTTACGTACCCACCTGGGCTCTTGAGGTTTCTCAATCACCTCACCTCACTTTCTGAACAACAGATTGACTTCTTCACCATCTCATCTCATCGTCTCGTTGTTTCTCCTTGTTCAGGTGTCTTTTCTTCCTTTTCCTTTCTATTCTCCTCCTCATTGTCGCCATCACCGTAACCCATCGCCATTTTGGCCTTCTCTGCCCCTCGTCTCCCCGGCTCGACTTTCTCCAGATTGCCGTACCCCTTTCTCTCGGCCGCCGCTTGCCCCGAATCTCCCAGAACCCTTCCAACGCTTTCGATCTTTCGATCTTGCACATTCTACATCTATCGTCTCCTGTGATCGTTTGGCCTCAGACCTCGACACTTGTAGCATTCTATCCGCAGTTGCATTTGCTTAGCCATTCGCTTCTGCTCTCTCCAGACCCCTGTGACGATTCTCGACCACTGGAAATCTTGCCTGCCCTGTCGATCATAGCCCTCATCTCGCGAGCGAACTCCGTAATACTTTGTTTCCTCGCCTCACTCGTCTACTTCACCGTTCCATTGCCCCGAACTGTCGACGACCCTCTCATGTTCCGTCACAACTAGGTCGAGATTCAAGCTGTCTGTCACGACTCTTGATCTTGTCCCCAATCTCCATCAGCATATCTCGTCTCGTAGCAGAGTCGAAGTTTGCTCACGGTAATAGTGAGCTGCTTCCTCAGCACGATCAATTCCCTTTGTTTCTGGTCGCTGGCGTCCTTAATCACAGCCTCCTCATCTTCTTTCGTTTGTCATAAAGTTATAACAGGAAAAAAAAAATTAGGTAGGTGGTAACGCAAATCTCTCCCGGCTCTCTGCAGGAAGGCGACCCAAGAAGGGATATCCGGATTGTTCAACATTTCTTCGGTCTTTGCAGGCCGTATCTAGTGGAAGTCGTGCTAACATGAATCTTGGCCACAGTTGCTCTTCTGTTAAGTGCAAACATACTGCACCTCGAACCGACCTCGTCCGATCCCTTCGAATTAAGACCGAAGTTATTCAACAGGCACTCTCGTTGTCACGCTTGTTGACGGCTGCTTTACTGCTTGTTATACGTCAACGCAAACTATGGCTGCTCTGGTTCAGACCTTTCCCCAGCAAACTGCAACGGTTACAATGCTCCAGACCCGACCGTCTTCTTCAACAAGCATGATACCCAATAACCAAGGCCAGGCTGGCCATCAGTATGCGGCAGCGGCTCAAGCCCCAAGATATGCTGTTCCCTCTCCCACTGGCTACCGGGGTATTTCGACTCCTGTCCAGCAATACGCTTTCACTAGCACACCGACTCTGAACCACACACAATCTTGGCAACCGCAAGGTCAACCGACGCGGAACTATAACCACAACGCCAACTACGGCGGTCGCCAGTTTAGCTCCTCGGCTACCAACGTGCAATACAATGCCATGGGCGTTGGCCAAACGGGTGCTCGTGATGATTCTGCCATTCCTCAGCGACGAAACATTGTGCCCGCTCCTCGACCTCATTCTGCCTTCCTCGCTGGCCCTACACAACCAACCTCTCCAACTTCTTCAAGCAAAGCTGCGCCTGACAGGTATAGACGGTCGTCACTTACTCCTCAACAAAACCAGCACGGGCGTTCTCAGAGCACAGCTGTCCCAGTGAATAGAATGCCTACTGCAACTCAACTCTATAATGGCCCCAATCCTAGCCGCTCGGCGATTCCAAACAGACCAAACAGCTTCTATAACGCTATGCCTGGCACATCTATGGATGATATGCAACTTCTTCAATCTCCCATGGACGATTCAAACCGATCCCGTCGTCGAAGTCTTCGTGCCGATTCTGACCTGTCGAAGCCTACTACGCTTGAAAAGAGCAAAGCAGACGGAAATTCTCAAACACTGCGTGTTGTTACTAACGCTGCCGCACACTCGCGCAACGGAAGTTCTGAGAGTGTAAGTTCCAGCCGCAGCAGCCACTCTCGACCATCCTCGGTAAGTTGACGATTCTTGAAACACTATCCAATCAGCAATGGGTGGTAAAACTTGAATGCTAACAGGGATGTTCTGCAGTCTGCCAACCGAAATGTGTCTGCCCCCACTGGGAACCCCTCTTCCCAGGCAAACAGCGAAATCACTTCTAAGCAAGATCACGCCAAGGTCAACATCCCACCTCGAGGATCATCTTCCGATGCGATTAAACGCACTACAAACCCTTCACCTCTCTCTAGACCAGCTACCATGGCTAGCGAGGTCGCCGAAGATGGATCTTCCAATGCGTCAGGCGCGGGTAAAGTAGAGTCACCCGCGGCTAAACAGCTTGCTGCTATCAAGGATAAAGGACGCAAATCCAAGAGCAAGACCTCCAGACTGCGACGCGCTTTCTCATTCGGAAGCGCAGCCGATTTCCGCAATGTTGATGAGGGTGAGGGAACTGATAAGACAGAACCCTCCAAACTCCACAAGGACCCAACGGCCGACGAAGCCTACGATGCCGAACAAGCACGTATCGCGGAAGCGCAGGAGGCTGCAGGCCTCGGACACAGTATCTACGGTGGCCGATTCTTTGGTGGCTCAACCGATAACCTCTCCATCTCCTCGACAGCCTCATCGGCTTCCATCATGATTCGAAAGATGGGCCGAGGTATGAAGAAGGGTGGTCGATCTTTTGTTGGAATTTTCCGACCTAAGTCAGTGATTGGAGTTGCTCCTGCTGATGGACCTGTGAAGCCTGAGGCCAGCCAAGCTGCTGTATCGATGGTCACTGTCGAGGCTGAGACTCAACGAGTTAACGTGTCGGCCAATCCCAGACAGACAGATACCTTCCCACACCTTGAGCGCAATTCGATCGATACTAATTTGGGTGCTGAGATTGCTGAGCGTCTTGGGAGCTCTGGAACTGACAACTCGAATTCGCGTAAGAGTATTGTCGGAGGCGACAGGGAACGTGCGGAGGTGCTTGCTGCCGTCCGCAAGGGAATTTTGAAGCGTAAGTCTAAATGTTTTATTACAAATTCTCATGCTAACAGTCTATAGGCCCCGGCTCAGCCAGCCCTTCTATCCGCCCTGCTGATTCCTCTCCTGGCCTTGATCTCCCCAGCGTTCCTGCTGTCACCGATTCCCCGAACTCCAGTGCCCCTAGCACCCCCAACGACGAGTCTCAGGGCCATCGCCGAACAGGCTCGATTGCTATTGGCAGCGAAGACTACTTCATGTCCGCTTTGAGGCTACGACAGGACAGCAAGAGCGCACCAAACACTCCCCACGGATCTACCAAGCGTAACGCTACTTTCTCGCCCCGTATCGTCTTCCACGATACTTGGCCTAGTCAGGAGTACGATCGTCGCGGTGAGATTGCTACCTGCAACCGATTGACTCCCATGCTTGCGCAGCAGATCAAGGAGGAGCTGAACACCTTCAAGATGGTACGTTTGAACATTGAGAATCTCAACGGCACAGCAGTTACTAACTAACGGTTTATAGGAAATGGAGGTTCACGAAAACTCAAAGATTTACACGCACTTTTTCTGATGATGGCAATGCCCACCACGAGGAGCGAAGCTTGTTAGCGCAGTGTTTTGTTTCCTTGACTGATACCGGAGATCAAGCCGGAATCTTGTATTGCAAGCAACCATATTAACCGCTTGGGCGTTTGGGACAGCATTGTACGGTGTTAATGGTGTTGATCACTCTAACCAGTCTCTACATGTCATGTGGAATTTAGACCAAAGAGTCATACTTTTCTTTAATCTTGCTTTTCTTCATCTCTCTTTTCTTTTCATCTGGGACCGACGAGGAATGGAGCGTAATGGAAATTACATACATACATATTTCTGGGCTTGCAGCGGTGTAACCATTGAAACGGGGACACCGCGTTAATTCACAGAACGTCATTTGTTAGTCTTGTCGACATGAACCAAAAAAAAATCAATGGAATGGATACATCATTAAGTTTTAATTGCCTCGCCGGAACATTTTTCGTCGCCCTGTGAATGTTTGAGACAATATTTTAAGTATCTTGTTTTGAGCTCATCAGTATCAGTGCTGTGCTCAGGTTTATTCCGAGTTGGCTTTCTTGATGCAGGCGTCAGGGGCTTAACATGATCATTAATCTCGATTGCGTGTACACTTCAGATTTTGTTTGATCTTCATTTGATTCAGGGGATCGAATCAACTTATAGATAAGGGAAGGGTATGTACTTTTGTACTGTACATGATTTGTGGTGTAGGTGGTTGCTTGGCACCTTTAAAGTGGCGGACCCACTATTAGAGGTACATGAGAAGAATGAAACGGTACGGAGTACTTGTACTCTGTATTCTCTACCTTTACCCACTCCTTGGATCTCTCGGAAATAAGGCTTAAGCCTCAAGGTCCCCGCGATCTCTTCAGCCACAACCATCCCCCACCCCCACATCCGGGCCGCAACATTACTCGGAGGTAAAACATTGGGAAAAAATTATTTTGGTGGTCATACAAAGCTTGTGAGCACTCCCTCCCTCTTAACCACTTTGCGCCACGTCTCGTTGAACACTCTGGATCGATTAACACGACGAGCCTGGCTCTTGAAGAGTCCGGGATATCTACATCTTTCTGTTCCAAGCCCCCGGTTCATCTGTTTCGTACAGCGCATGTCTACAATGACGACCACAGAGGAGAACCCCACCAGCGCGGGGGAGCGCCCTATCAAGCTGCAAGGACGAGCATTCTACGAGTCTATTGGGAGCCCCAAGTTCATTGTTGCGCCGATGGTAGATCAGTCTGAATTTGTAAGTTATTGCTCGAACTGGTAATGCATGAATTGACTGACAACTCAGGCCTGGCGCATGTTGACTCGAAGTTTCATTTCACCCACTGAACAAAAGAGTCTTCTTGCCTATACACCCATGCTCCACGCTCGACTCTTTTCGCAGGACGAGAAGTATCGCAAGGCACACTTCCAATCACTCAAACCTGACGGCGAAACTCCCTGGCTTGACGGAAACCCTTCTATCGACCGACCGCTATTCGTCCAGTTCTGCGCCAACGACCCCGAAGCGCTCCTTTCTGCCGCCAAGCAAGTCGCCCCTTACTGCGATGCTGTTGACTTGAACCTTGGATGTCCTCAAGGTATCGCGCGAAAGGGAAAGTATGGTGCTTTCCTCCAGGAAGACCAGGATCTTATCTTCCGCTTGATCAACATTTTGCACAAGGAGCTGCCTGTGCCCGTGACAGCCAAGATTCGAATTCTGGATACGAAGGAGGAGACACTGGCATACGCTCAGAATGTTCTAAAGGCTGGCGCATCCATCCTCACTGTCCACGGCCGACGAAGGGAGCAGAAGGGACATTTGACAGGCCTGGCCGAGTGGAAGATGATTCGGTTTTTGAGAGACAGCCTGCCCAAGGAGACAGTCATCTTCGCGAATGGAAATATCCTTCAGGAGGGAGATATCGAGAAGTGCCTCGAGGCTACAGGAGCTGATGGTGTGATGAGCGCTGAGGGTAACCTCAGCGACCCAGCTATCTTCTCAAAGCCACCGCCCGTCGGAGAGGAGGGACGAGAGTACTGGAGAGGAAAAGATGGAAAAGGGGGCTACAGAGTTGATGCTGTGTTCAGACGATATATGGACATCCTCCATGAACACGTTTTTGGAGAGAAGCACATCAAGCGCCGACCACTCTTCATGCCTGGTGACGATACTGAATGGATGAACGAGAGCGAGACAGTTGAGGATGAGCCACCGTCTAAGAAGCGAAGAAAGGATTTAGGCAAGAAGGGAGAACAGGGCCCCAACATGTCAGCCATGCAGCCTCATCTTTTCCATCTATTGCGACACTTTGTCTCCAAGCACACCGACGTGCGAGACATGCTAGCCAAGAGCCGAGCAGGCGACATGGAAGCCTACGAGCGCGTCCTATCTGCGGTGGAACGCAAGGTTGCAGAAGGCCTCATCGAGTACGAGCGCACCAATGGTGAGAACGTTGCGGAGACACCATTAGCCGAGGGCGAGGAGGATCCTCCCGAGACTGAGAGCTCAATAGGCACACAAAGGCGGTGCCGAAGACCTTGGTGGGTGGTTCAACCGATTATTCGACCTCTACCGAACGAGGCGTTCAAGAAGGGAGCTTTGACTATGAGCAAGAAGGACAAAGTTAAGGCGCAGGAACAGAAACAGGAGGAGAAGGGTGAAAAGGAAGATATCAAAGGCTCGAGATGAGGCTTTGGCGGGATAGAGTTATGATTGCGATGAGTTAAATAGATGGCGTATGGGAGTGAAATACTTAGAATAGATCAAAAGATATAGCTTCTCACAATAATGATTTGGATTCCAGTCATCTCTTTCACAATAGAAGATAGACGAGGAAGTAGAACTGAACAAACATGAAAGGATTTAAGTGTAAGAGGTGTGGTCTCGATGATTTCTAGATCTGGAGCAGGAGCTGTAGCTCAAGATTGTGATGTAAAGTATATATTCTGGGTAAACTGTTAACTTGGCTGTCTACGTTGCGATGCCTGTGTCTTAGTTACGTTCATTCCAGATTGTTTCATGCTCAGAAATGATGGTAATATGTCCACTATAGCCAGCAGACCAAAGAAGGATCGATTTATGGGACTCGGTGGAAGGACACATATATATTCGGCCTTCCTCAATGAACTTACATGGAGCAAGTGTCCCCCATACACAAGCTGGCCTTGCTGCGTTTTGCACACAAGGGTATTATTTGTGTTTATATGTAGAAGACCATACAAGAGAGAGTACTCAATGTTTTGGTAACAAGACTTTGAGAAACTACGCTTCAAACATATACCTAGATCATGGGTAATCAAAGCAGAACTCATATATTCATATCGGGATGAAGCATGTTGTGTAGCGTGATGAGTGAAGAGAGGGATTACATATCTAGGCATAACTGCAGCCAGGCCAGGGGAGGAAATAAAACTCGTGATCTTAAGCCTAATTAATAAAAAGATTTAGGTAATTTAATATAAATTTAGGATAAGTTTAGGATACCTTTTATAGAGTTTATTTTTATTACCTTAGAATTAGGTTTTATGTTTTCTTGCTCCCCAAGGCCAGGTTACCTGCATCATAGGTAGAATATCAGCAAAAGCATCTATAGGTTTATCTATCTTCAACGTTACTCAAGATGGAGCTGCCACAGTGTAAGCCAATCAGAGGCCTCTTTAGAAGCTCAGGGTAGAAATTGTGTTGTTTGGTTCTTTGTTATCATGTTTATTGCCGTGCATCAAGAAGCACAAGTGAGGAGAAAGGAGTGCATTACATGGGTAACTGCAGGTTGAAATTTGTTTGCAACAAACAGACGGGAAGTTACCACAACAAGATGCACTCCCAAGGTGAGGTAGTGAGGTATTATAGTAGGTGCCTGTTCGAAAGCTGCCTTGACCTGGCCCTTGTTCAACTTCCCACCATCTCAAGTCTCTCTTCTATTCTTCATCTTCTATCACCCACACAAGAACACTATCTGTCCAGCAGAAACAAGTCTTGATTCAAGACATTATCTCTACCATAACACTGTCCACTGTCCACCATCCACCGTCCCGTATTCCAAGTTTCGTCAACCCCCGAGTCTGGACTATGGACAACATGCAGGCGCTTCCAGCGCAAATTTGGTCTCTGCTGAAGGACATGTATTCTGCCGGCTTGATTACCATTGATGTATTCAAAAGTTAGTAGAGATTTGCGGCCTGTACTACGGAATCTACTAATCACATATCACTTAGGTTTACTTTCGCCTTGGGCCCGGAGTTCGATGAACCATGGTTTATTTGGAAGCGACCCTTTCGGAATTCTTAGAGCTGCCATGGTGTGTAACGGTGTGATTTTCTGCGATCAGCATGGGACTTGCCATCCCCTAGAGAAACCGGCTTTCTTCATTTTTCGCAATGTCAAGTATTCATGCCCTGTTTGAGATGCCAAGAATAAGTAGTATGAGACCGTCATATCAGATTTGGGCTTCCTTATGTTACCTAATATCCTTGACCCTTGGAAAGCCATTGATATCTTGTATTTAGCTTGGATTGTGCCCAAGCGAGTCCCTGAAAATACAATACATGACTCTATCTTCTGCTTTCTCTAAACCTTTGACATGATATCTATTGTAGCATTCTTTATTGGTAGCATGTGTTGCATACTGTTTATGAATATCTTTGTTAGCTTTAAAACTTCAACACTTGAATGATTAATTGATGCATTGAGGTAGGACTGCAGTTTGATGCATCTTAGATTTGTGCAAATTCAGCATGATCGTTATACAACGCTTGCCTATGCATACAAAAGAAACAAAGACCAAAACTGCAACAACTGAGATAAGTCACCTTAAGCCAAACAGTCTAGGTAACAGTGCCGATGTCGACGTCACTGCCTGACTTGAGATGTGAGCCCCTTCTTAATCCCAGCACCAGCTTGAATCTCTTCTCTTACTTACAACTCCTTCATCTCAAACACATACAGCAAGAAACTAGCCACAGCCTTCAAAAGAACGATCTCACGACCGCCTCGTTGTCCCCCACGTCAGATTGTTTCACTCCTTCTTAAGCACTGACTCAACATTTTCACCATGGCATTGTTCACAATCATCCTTCAGGCTTTTGGTTTTACACCAACCGGCCCGCTATTCGGTTAGCAAATACTCTCAAATGAAGAATTTACTATGCTAACTTAGGCTTACCAAGGATCGCTCGCGTCTTGGGCTCAGAGCTGGATAGGGAATGCTGCACCTAGAAGCCTCTTTGCGATCCTTCAGAGTGCTGCCATGGGTGGCTATGGAGTCGAGATCTTGGGAAATGTAGCCAATATGTTTTATGCCATACCGACTTGCGCATTTGGGCGTTTCGTGTACTCAGCTTTTGGCCAGGCGAGAGGAACGGAGAATGGCACTTATACCGGTTGAGAAAAGAAAGGAAGACATATTTCTCTCTCTCTTTTGCAGTTTTTCTTGATAGTATGGCGCTGGACCTTCACCCTATGTCTCTGAAAGCCTCTGGATTATCTAAACAGTTTTGTAGAGTAGAGTTTGCATCAAAGACAGTGTTACCTCTACTTATAGTATACCACATCACTAACAAGGACGTGGCTGTTCCTATAGTGTTTACCTATTGCATGTGCTGCCACTTCTGTGAATAAGGCGACTGCTGCTACTCTAGTTTCTCATGTTTTTGTCACTCAGTGTCGACGACGATCTCTACCAAGTTCACGCTTTTTTTATTCATCTCAAACACTCTCTCATCCATGACTAGGAAACGACTTACCCAACCTCCATCGATCTCAAACAACCCACAGCAGTCTATTCAAGATCAAAACCAACCACCATACTCCCGTTATTCCTGGTTTTGTACAATGAACTGGTGTTGGAATTGGTCTTGGTTGCATATTTTCCAAATGGACATATGATGTCAGGTATTGCAAGTCTGATTCTTTCGATGGTACAGATAGTTCAAAGGCAGATAGTAGTAACCAGGAGGCTAACACTTGGCTGAACCAGGACAGAGAAACATATACTTTTTGATAAGCAGAACTATCGAACTCTTCTAGGCTTGGAATTAGAAACATCAAATTTTCGAGACCAGCTTGATGAACAAATACAAGCGCTTAACTAAAAGTTCAGGGGCGTGGGTAAGATCTACATTTGCAAACCACGATGTTGTCATTAGGAGCAGGTTCAAAACGACCTAAGTAATAAGTAATAAGTCATATAGATTAACCACCTTTGTGTACAATATTAGCTGTTTCCTCAGAATCTGATATGGAGTCACTCTTCATATGGTTGCTTATACCATCTTGACCCATGTCAACATTGAGCATTCCCCTTTAATGAAAGAGCACCTTGGATGATTTATATCAAGTTCTGGAAAGACTGGCCCATCAGAAGTTCCATGAGATAGGTACTTTGCTACCGTCAGAGCAAGGTACCCTTATTAGCCATTGGAACGTCCTTCACTGTTCCCGAGTGAATGAGCCAACAGTGCCACTGCCTGCCAGCTACAGTTCTTGGAAGATTCTTCCACCTTCGCGTTCTAGTCCTTATTTCTTCTCACCCTACTTCGTCTTCTTTTATCTCCTCTTCTTTCTTTCAACATCTTGAGATTCCCACGAGATTTTGACTTGAGAAAACTTTCATATCTAACCAGCAACTTCTTATCCGTAAGCGAATGGCATCGAGTTCAACTTGATACACCTGCTAAGTGAACATATAGGCTCACAATCGCACAATGCCACCTCAGCAGAACCCAGGAGCTCCGGCCGCTATCGCCGCTGCACTGGCCATGATTGCAGTCCCTGGTCTTGTCGCTACGCCCATCTTGGGTGCCCTTGGCTTTAGTGCAGGCGGCATTGCTGCTGGTAAGTTCAGCTGCTCTTATATCGGGTTTACACTCTAACTCATATCTCAGGCTCGTTTGCTGCTGGAATCCAAAGTGTCATCGGTAACGTCGTTACTAGAAGTCTCTTTGCCATTCTCCAGAGCGCTGGCGCTGGAGGCTATGGCCTTACAACCATCTACCGTATTGTCCGGGTCATCGGCGCAGTCGTGGGTGCTGGTGGGATCGGGGCTTTGTTTCACGGCCAGGGTGATGGAGACAACGACTCCGAGAATCAGGATGGAAACGGCGGTAACAATGGAGATGGAAACAATGACAAAGATGAAGAGGATGAGGAGGAGAAAGCGGAGGGGGGTGGACAGTAGGACGAGCTTGGTTTGATCCCGCAAGCCCAGTTTCTCGCAAACATTGCGTCCTGTCTATTTGGGTACGGTATCATACGCGCTGAGCTAAGTCTGGATATCCTTTACTTCTAGATGTCTGGGCTTGAGATGAACGAGTGGATAGTTTGGTGGAACGATAGCGAATGAATTTCGTCTACAATGAGTACAAACGAGTCGATTCCGGAGCATACCGGTGTTCTCATACACTTCGGAATTTTCCCTGAGATCTTGTCCATGAAATGTAGTCTTATTATTCTTTATGGTGGTAGTACAGGTTTCTGAAAACTGTGCATCATTAAACAACCCCTATCCTTCTTTGATCTCAGCCATATGCACTTCGAAAGTGAAGTCACTACAGACAGCTGGAGTCCTTCTGCACCCATTTAGCCGCTTCGTGTCATGCAGTGCCACTGTGAAGAATACCTTAGTAGATGCTGCCTTATTGCCTGTCCGCTTAAGTTGTCACTGAATCACTGTCACACTGCCTGCCACTGTTACACCTCGTGCCTTTCTCTGCCTTGTGCCCTAATCTCCGCACTGTTTCTTATTTTGATCCTCGTTTTGGATTCTCCTTCTCCTCTTCTTTTCCAACACAACACAACATACAACACACAAAACATACCTACTAGAAATATCCAACATGTCTACGTCATAGAATGACCAACAAAAGGGTGTCGCTTCCTTGTCGCCCGAGGACGACAATAAGCCCAATGGTGAGGGTGAGGGTGAGGGTGAAGTCCCGCAGAGTCTGGTTGAGCGTGAGCTGATGCGGTTTCGCCGGGTAAGATATCATAAGTCAGCATCTTGCCAAATTCCTATTACTAACAACATACTTCAGCTCAAAGACGACTTCTTTCGGCCTCCTCCTGCTGCTGCTGCTGCTGCAGTCGAGGAAGAACCCAAGGCTCCCAAGAGGGACCGCAAGTTCACGCAGGAGTGCCGTCAATTTCGCAAGAACGGGCATTGCCCCCGAGGTGAATCCTGCGACAAATTCCATTTCGTGCCATGGGAACTGCCCGGCCGTGAGTTTAGCGATCACCCTGTGGATCTCTTCTTCGCCAACTTCAAAGGGTTTGATCATCAGCGAACCAAGCCCTTTTATGACGAGTTCTATCGCATGTGCGATCACTTCGGCTGGTCTGATGCCGAGGCCACTGAGCCCTGGCATAATTTCCGCATCGCTCTTATACAAGAGTTCACCTACGTCTTTGGAGAGAACGAGCGCAGTCTGTTGAACTGGCAGAAGATGTTCAAAACCATCGGCTTGCCTGAGCCAACTTCTCTCAGCGAAGCATACACAGTAAGTAAAATACTTGACCTGAACTATCTCAACTGATGACTTACGATAAAATCAGGTTATGCGTCCAATCCGTGTCAACCTCATAGACATGCTTGAGTCAAGTCGCACTGGTGAGCCAGTCCAACGTTTCGAGGCTCTGACGGATCTTAGCCATTATTCATATGTCCAAGACAAAATCTTTCCCAAACCTCCTATGTCTCCCAAACGCAAACGCAAGGGTCCCAAACCTGAGACGTACTCAAGCGGTCTCTTGAAGATGATGCTTCGCGAGATCTCTTTCGTAAACCCATACAAGGGGACCAGGCTCGGGGGTACCGAGCTGTGATGGCGATTCTGCATCTGAATCTCGTTAAGCTGTCTTCGGCCGCGCCCATTATCATCACCATTACCATCATCATTTCTTCTTTAGTGGAAGTCTTCTCCTCCTGCTGGTCAGCAACTAAAATCATCAAGCAGCTTCTTTGGCGCCAGTCAACAATTCTTCTTCTGGCGTGAGCCACAACTTCTTCAGCATTCTTCTTTCTTTGGCGCGAGCCACCCTTCTCTTTCTTCTTCTTCTTCTGTCTGAGGCCTGACACGCTTCACCTTACAACTTTGGCGTGAGCCATATCTTCAACATTCTTCTTTCTTTGGCGTGAGCCACCCTCCTTCTTATTTAGCGTGAGCTACACTTCTTCTTTTTCTGGCGTGAGCCACTCTCTCTCAACATTCTTCTTCTTCTTCTTCTTCTTCTTATTTTCTTTGGCGCGAGCCACCCAATCTTCTTCTTCTTCTTCCCTGAATTGGGACCTTGAGAACGCCTGAGAAGCTTGTGGTTTCGCAGCCCAAGTGGAGGCACCAGATCGATGGCTGGCACCTTCACGTGGTGATCTGGGTCAGTACAGATGGTATTTCCTCTGGAAGCTAAGACCAGCCAATTGTACAGTGTCAATGTGATTGCACTATTTGTGAGTTTGATACCTGGACAGATTCCAGAACAAAGCTCGACTATGTGGCTAACGGTATGCTTCTGTGCGGGGCAATAGAGATATCGACCTACATCGCTCCGATGAAACTCGATGTCCCTAAGCTATATAGCATAAGTAACTCTCATTGGCACCGACATCATTGCCTTATCTCAAGATGTTTGCCTCCGCGAAGCCAAGACCAGCCATGCATATTGCATCCGGGTATCACATCTATAAACTTTTAGTTAAGTTGTTACCTGAAGAAACCATGCCAAGAGAATCAAGGAGCCGAGCTCGATAAGAAGCAGAGCTATTGCTTTGCGTAAGTACGTAGTCAATGATTTCGTTCAGTTTTAACTAGCCTCTATTGATAAACAACCTACTAGTCTGTATTCATATAATGATCTTTATGTTGAGTAAACATTGTGATCTCCGTAGTGTACACATTCTGGCTGTCTTTTCTATCATATGTCCTAAGAATCGACTCCTCGCTCCTCTTTTCTCGCAAGAACTCTTTTCATTCTCCTGTCAAACCCACTGTGCAACATTTTCAAACAGGCTAGGATTTCCTCATCTTTCTTATCCTGAAGATCAAGACAAAATATACATTGCCCCTCTTGGTCACAACAGATGCCGAACTTGCGGTAATCATATGCACTGAACTTGACTCGGCCCTGACGCAAGATCTTTTATATATGCTCAAAGTAGTCCTCAGGGTTGTCATGTGTTTTCTGAAGCTCTGGAAGGGCCGTATGGATGATCTGGCCAAAGAATGATGCGCCTAGTCATAGTCAGTACGAGAGTTTCGTATGGCTATGATGGCCGATCTACCTCCTATAGCGGCAAAGAATACCGTAGCAAGAGTATAGCCCCAGGCTTCTCGTGGCATCTCTATTGGTGAGTTTCCAATCAGAAGGAAACTTATGATAAGAACAGTGAGACAGATGGTGGTGAGCTCCATGATGTAAGTCCGAGAGTGTGTTGTTAAACAGATAGCTTTCTTACAAAGAAGAATAAATAAATGAATGAAACTTAGAATCAATAGCTTATGTCAGTATCACATATAACTCACCAGGACAAACAAAGAACGGCCTTTAGTGTTATTCACTGCAGAATTTCCTTTGTTATGCTGTAACCACTAACATGCAAGGCCTTAACAAACAAAGCCCAGACACATAGCTATCGGGTGGTTGCAGATTTTAGGTAATAAAACGTCGATATCAGGCCATCATCAGATACACCAATATTGGTAGACTTCAAGAACCTCTTGTTCAGGCCAGGACACTTTGCGAAGGATATGGCTTCAAGAAGTGTTGACTCCCGTATCTCTCCGATGCAGAGGTAACTTGAGGATAATACCTTCTATTCTCCTATTATTTTTGGTCTAGATGTTCAGACATTTAAATCTATCCTCTCAGAAAACCATCTGCTTCTCCAATATACCAATGGTACGAAAAGGACAAAACTCCTTTTAGTTGAGCATGGTCAGCATGCATCCATCACGTCCACATGTCCCAGTCCCCAACTTAACCCTCAAAGGGATTCGTAGTCTCGACGCTTGAATGCTCCATTTTCAAGACTGTTGAGAGTCTGGTCGCGAGCATAGCCACGTCAACGTCCAGCTTTTCCAAGCCAGCGCTTCCTAAAAACAGGTCAGCCACTCTGTTGCGGCAAAACATGCTTGATAAACATACCAACGCCAATCGCGACGCTACCAAGAGTCAGAGTTCCGATACGAGCTTTAGTGTTTCTCGTTTTTGAGCCCATCATGATGATACAGATGCCGAATGCAGTGACGTTGTTGCTGGCCTTGGGCGGTTCCTTGGGAGTTTCCATACTGATAACTGTGACGATGTTACCGGATGGGAAGAATGGGAGAAGCGGGATAGATGAGGATCTGAGATTCGTTTCCAGAGATCAACGGAATTTATATTCATAGAAAAGCTACTATTTCTCCAGCCAGGGCCTCCTTTTTATGAAGCATGAAACTATTCACTTTCTCATGATGCATCCAACAAAGAATATGAAATTCACCATTGAAGAAATTCCACGTACAATGACGCTAGGTCTCAAAAGCTTACAATTTTGGTAGTCCCGCTGATGATGCGACTCCTTAACCTGGTCTTCTAATTATAAACAAGTCCTATCTTTCATTATTTCCAGCTCCTTATTCTCCGTCCATTCAACTTCCCCTTCGTCCTCGCTTCATCGGTGGCGGTGATCGAGAAACACTATCGCTATAACGTCTCCTCTTTGGAGGAACAGGGCTCAAAGATTTCTTAGCTCCACGGCGCGGGGGGCTAGGCGATCGCGAGTAAGAGGCTTGGCGACCATTGCGCGCAGGTGGGGGCGATACGCTGTCTGGCCTGGCTCTTCTTGGAGGCGGGGATCGCGAATCGTACGAAGGAGAGCGACTGTATTGCTTGCCAGCATCTCGCGGTCCATCACTGACGGAAGAGCTGTTGCGCCGATGTGAGGCTGGGCCGGCATTTCCGCGCGGTCGGCCTCGTCGAGGTGGGCTGCCAGAGTATGACCTCTCCCGTTTTCTCACAGGAGAAGGAGATCGGCTCTGGGAATCATATGAGCGGCTTCGCCCATCTCGAGCTGGAGGGAGCGGCGACCGTCCTTCCGAAGCAAAGGAGTCCTTGCGCCCACGTGCTTGACGTGGAGGCGTGCGGGAAAGGCTTCGAGATGAGTATGAGGCGCTGCGAGCCCGACCCTTGCCGTTTCGTGGGGCAGGGGATCGTGAGCGGCTCTCACTATCGTAACGACGTCCTCGTCGGGGAGGGCTGGCGGAGCGAGACTCGCTGCGTCCCCTTCCTCGTGCAGACACAGATCTCGAGTATGACCTTGATCGCGACGAACTGTATGAACGTCCCCGGCTTCTTCGATCAGGAGACCGAGAAAGAGATCTTCCTCGATCAGCGACCTTACGTGGTGTTCGCGATCTAGATCGAGATCGCGAGTAAGAAGAGCCTGTGTACGACGAGTAGCTTGAAACTGAATCAGAGTCTGAATCAGCCGCAGGGGGTGCAGGTAAAGCAGGTTTGGGCATGTTCTGTAGGTAGGTTCGCATCTCTTCTGTGAGAGCACCCATACCAATACTTGTAAAGTAGTTGATGGAGAATCTGATATTGCGAGGGTTGTCCTTGGGGAAGAGGCCTTCCAGGTTGGGGCGCAGGGTTTCGTCTGTCATACGTGCCCTCAGCTTGGGCATGCCGGTTTCCTCTGCGATGAACTGAAACAGGATCTTGATAAAGATACGGCTACTAGATGTGGTCTCGTCCTCGTTCAAGTGAATGACGGATAGACAGTGCCAGCCCAGGGCATCTGAAGCAAACATGTGACCAAACAGCATCGCAATATTGCGCAATTTGTTGTTCTCGTATCGATGGATAGTGTCGTAGTACTTGGCAAAAGCCTGCTCAAACAGGTCGCACCACAGTCGGTTGATCTTGGCGAAGCGCTCACCAATCATGCCAAAGAACTTGGTGTACGTCTTTTCTTGTGAGCAGCACTCCACGATCATGGAGGGAAGTTCAGGTTCCTGGCCGGCAGGGAGGTTGATCCTCATGAGCTTGTGAACAGCTTCCTCGGGATCAGCACTAGACATGATGGTGAGGTAGATAGTCCTTCGTAGATTGACCAGATCGGCATTGGACTGGTCCTTGATCTCCATGGCTTTCGTCTTCTCATCCTCCTCGTCTTCGGAGGAACTCTCGTATTCATCGTCGTCATCCTCTTCGTCGCTACCTTCGCCTAGGATCTCAGCCTTCAGCTTCTTGTACGCCTCTTCGTGCTCCTCCCACTCCTGGTCGAATTTGAAAATGTTGAGTCCATCTTGCACATCAATTTCGCCCTCCAGCTCGATTCGATGTGTGATTTGATCCTCCTCTTCCACCAAGTCCAACTCCTCCTTGACAGCTGGGTTATCCTTGAATTTGTCCTTGCGCACCTGGAACAACACTTCGATCATGTACTGTGTTCGCTTGTCGATATCGGCTTCGTGCAGAATGTTTCGAAATTGGTCAAATACAGCCATGGCAATAGACGGCTGCATCTCCTCTAGGTATTGTCCAACCTCTCGACAGAAACCGACCGCAATCTCAACACTGTCATCAGTCGGCTTATGAAGCAGGAGAAGAAGAATCTGACCGGCGAGCATTTCATGTTGAACCTGCTGGTTGATAAGATGCGCCAGGAAGGTAGTCGAGGAAAGGCAGACAGCCTTGTCGTTTCGCTTGAATCCCTTTCGGAACTGCATAACCAAACGACGGATCAAGAGCTCGCCGACCTGGGGTAGCTTGGTGTTGACGATAGCAGCCATGGCGGCATAAATCGGTGTGAACGGTAGACTGGCGGCCTGGGCCTTCATGATGGATCGACAAAACAAACCGCGGCCTCGGATAAGATTCTCTCCAAAAAGCTCGGGAACGATGAACTTGATGTTCGCAGTGTTGACCTTGTTGATCAGACCATTGATACTCTTCTTGAGCGCCTCCCATGCCATGCGCTGATACTCCTTGCTCGTCTTATCCGTGATCTGGGCCTGGAGCGCGCGCAGTCGAGCGGGTGGAATATATGTACCGCCGGATCGCATTGTGAGAAGCTTCTCGTACTCTGCCTTTGCAGCCGCTTGTTTCTCCTCTTCGGTTCGCACAGGCGCAGCTTCTCGTTTTTGCCTGGGAGAGGCTGATCGCTGGTCTCTCGCAGGACGATATGAATCGCCATCACGCTTGTCGCTGCGATCGCGGTCCCGACGCGGGAGATCGACCTCGGCGGAAGCCATCGTCAGAAAATTACACTCGGAGTTACCGTCGCGATCGATTTATTCTACCGTGTCGATTACTGCGTCCTGAATTTCGATGGCGTGGGGACAAGAAAGTGAAATTCTTTGCGACTCGAGAAAGATGTCGTTGCTAGCTTCGTCGCGCGCGAAGTAATGTCAAGTTTGAAAAAAGATGTTCAGCCACGTTTGGAGCTTCAAGGTAATGTGGCTGTGCATTTGTGGCGCCCCACCTTTAGTCGTCACGTCTCCTGAAGCTTGTCCCTAAAGCCAACTGGACTTTTTGACGCCAACCATTTCACCACCAAAAGATACTGCCACGACACTCCTTTATTTCTGCTTCTCGGCCTCAATCTTCATCTCTGCTCCACAAAGACTACGCTCGCTCGCTTTGCGCATCTTTGACAATGGTAAGCAGCATCACCTGTCCAGGCCTGATTTACACGCTGTCCCCTTCACGCGCTTCAGACCGGGGCATCGTGGCAGCCCCTCGTGGTGCTTCAACTTTACTAACATAATAATTTCTTGCTACAGTTGGACAAAATCGTCGGTCTCGCCATGCTCGTGGCCGCTTCCGTCGTCTTCACCTACTACACCATCTGGACTCTTCTCATGGTAAGATGCCCCTCATTTCTCAGCTCGATGCGACTGTACACCCCTACCGATCCATATACACCAGCTTAGGTATTGAACACATTGTCAACTAACAATTGGCTAGCCCTTTGTCGACGACGATCACCCTCTTCAGAACTTCTTCCCCCCTCGCGTTTGGGCCATTCGCATCCCCGTCATTATCATCCTCCTCGGTTCCGCTGTTGTTGGCTCATTTCTTGGCATGGTTATGATTCGGAGCAACCAGAAGAAGGCTGCAAAGGCCAAGGCCGCCGCGAAGAAGGCCAACTAGACGACGACATGTCGATTATATACTTGTAATCATCCAGTGTCTTTTAATGGCGTTGTTTCGCCCAAGACCTAATCACACTATGGGACTTTGAAGCTTCAGGCCAACAATGTCTTGATGCAGAAGAGATGAACACTACACGGAATGGGTATCTAATCTTTTTCTATTTATAATAAGGCATTATGACCTGCTAAACGACCGTGCTAAAGAGTGTTTCTTCCGTACAAGCAAAATGCCCACATATCAGAATCAAACTCCAACATACCGGACCAAGAGTTGGGTTGAGCGTAACTAATCATGCTTCACACGAAAAGATACAAACTTTGCTCCATACCGCCAAACAGCTTAAGCAATGAGTTGCCATTCCAGCTTCGTATGTATATAATCAAGCAAAGTCAAGGACCTAGACGCCAACCTCAAGCGCACGTTGTCTGTCTGAGAGTTCTTCTCACACTCTCTGATCTGCAAAGTCAAGGACTTCGCAGTCATCCTCAAAAAAGCCATCCTCGCCTTGACTTCCACCTTGCGCTCCACGTCGTCTCCTCGTAGTCACCACGATCTGCTCCTGGTCGCCATACTGCATCACGCGCTCCATGGCTGAAGGGGGCAACGCAATATGGTCTTCGGGACCGTCGTACTCCTCCTCAGCAACTGTTGCCAAGCCTAAATCCAGTCGAACCACTGGAATATCCTGACCAAAAGCCCAGGCCGTTGTGTTTGAGAATTCTTTGGATGAATTTGGTTCCATGGGTTGCCCCTTCTTTTTCTTTTTCTTGGAAGTAGTGTTTTCGTCTAGACTTGTTTCGGCTAGGATAGCTGAGACAACTTCGAGCTGGTCAGCTGTTCCTCTCCGGTACTCGCACAGAGTTACTCGTCGATCCGTGTGGAAAGGTTGATAAGGCGCACTAGACTCTATCTCAGCTTGAGGGATTGACGATTCCATAGTCTGATCTGTTGCCGCAACTCGAGGTCGGGGGTTCAGTGTCAGCGTGTTTCCTGCGTCCATATCACGGTCCGAAAGGTCGAGGATTTCATCCTGAGCTCCCAGGTCAACCATCTGTCGTACAGCTGGAGCAACCAAGTCGCTGGGTAAAATCGGCACATTGTAATCGTGATACCTGCTAGCCCGTGTGACTCGCCTGCCAGCCTGTACGCTAGATCGGCGAGTTCGACAGGAGAAACCTCGGACTAGACCGTTGCCAACCACAAAGAGTCCTTGATGCTTTCTGCTTTTGACCCAGGTCACGCAGGATGCCGAAGGAAGGCCTGAGCTAAGCGGCAAGGACACTCGGTTTTCACCAGTATGCCGAAGCTGGTTGATGGCGGTTCCTGTCTTGCCAAGTGAACTGCTGATACTAGCAGCAATCACTCGCCCACCCATAGCCGCTGAGTCTTTTAGGCTATTGCCAGTCACGTTTTGCACGTTACCACTGCTGCGTCGAGGTCGGGAGACAAAGGGTTTCGCAGCTTGATAAGCTGCACCAAAAGCTCCAGTAGCTAAAGAAACAGCAGTGTTCGACTGCTCTGGTGTTGCAGTGCCACTTTCCTGGACAGCCTGGCGACGGCGAGGTGCAGGCCACATGAAGGCACTCGAGGGCATATCAAGTAAATGAACAGTGCCACGCTCAGTTACCATAGCTAATCGCTCACCCTGCGATTGCGTCCAAGCGACATCGACAATGCGTGCGACAGTCATTCGTGAAAATTGTGCAATTTGGCGGACCTGAGGTCCTGTGCTTGCATTTGGCGTGACAGTGGTCTGGAGAGGGGATGATCGTGTATGTTGAATACGGAACAGATCCCAGACTGTTTGCACATCGCCTTTGCTGCTGGCGGTGAACAGGGATAAAGACGATGGCGAAAATGAAAGAAAACTGCAGCCCAAAGGCGGCGAGAACGTAGTAATCGGATGAATGGTAGATGAATTGGTGAGCGACTCTGCATCAACAATCGACACAAGTCCTGGGTCTTTTGCTCCAACCGGGCCGGCAGGACCATGAGTTGGAGGGAAGTTGATAGGATCGCCACGAGGAGATCGAGTACCAGCCCAGTTCTGGGGAGGCGAGCGGGCTTGTTGAGTTTGCGTTTGGGGGGTTGACGACTTGTTCCAGTATGAATTCCAAGCTTGCAGGCCTTGCTGTCCAACCCACTTAGCGCCTTGAATAAGTTCCTGGGTCGTCTCTCGCATGATCTTATTAACGACACTATCGGAAATAGGAAGATCTACCGATGCAGAAGACGAAGGGAGCTGCGGCGGCGTCACAGTGGCGAGTCCAGGTGCTTTGCCAAGAATGGGAAGTGGTACGTGAGCTCTCAATGAGACTTGTGAAGAAGGCGTCGCAGGACAGTAAGCGATCCATCGTCCCCTAACTGCGAGAATCGGTGTTTGCGGGTTTGAGCGCGGTGGTGTGGTCGAAGACTGTGTCTTATCAGCCTCCTCTGGCACCTCACCTCGGGTGCTTTGCTGGAGTCTGGTCCAGATCTTTCCGACACATGTAAATATATGGCCATTTTGATCTTCCAACAATTGCAAGTAGACCCAGCATTCGCCGGTGACGCCTGAGCAAACTGCAAGTGTACCTGAGTCCGCTCGAATCGTGAAGGAGCCACTAGGTGAAGGAGGTCTGAAGATTGGGTTCGTGACGGATATTTCAGGGTTGATCGGGATCTTTGGAGCTTGAAGTAAAACATCAACGAGTTGGTTGGTCCTGAGTGAGTACACCTCTACAGACGTTTGGTATGAGTCGATGGTCTGTCGCCCTTGGAAGCCATCGTGGTGTGTGAAGACGGATCGAGGGCTTGCTGCCCCATCAAGCCCGGGGCTTGGTCCCTCGTCCTGTACAGAGCCAGGTACAGCTGAGGGTAGAACTGGTCCATGCAATACCACCGCCACAAGAGGGAACAGAGCTTTGTTACTGTTGCCAAGCGTCCAAGGGAGGATCTTGGCATGGTGAACGCCTCCTCGTAATCCCTTTAGACTGGCAACAGGCTCGAGACCTCTCTTACCCACAGCGTATACATCCAAACCGCCTTCATACCCCGCGATGACGACGTTGCTTGGACCAAACGGGAAATCGGGGCACTCGGGTAGCTTGTCGAAGCCAAAGAAATAGCCTCGTTCGCCGGCTTTCATGCCCGAGTTGTTAGTCATGTTGAGGTCGATATCTGGTACACCATAGAAGTGTGGCTGGGGCTGATGAGGCAGAGGCGGATGGTTTCCCATCCTCGAGGCTTGGAACGGGGAGTTGACCGAACTGCGTCGGTAGGGGACACTCGGAGGTGGTGTTTCTGGCGATTGATATTGGGCGTCCATCTGGAAGCTCAAAGGACGTCGGCTGTGGTTTGGCGGGGATAAAGATGAAGGCGAGGGACTCATGAAATGACGCTGTACGGGCCATCCTTGTTGCAGTCGACCTGAGTCCTCATAAGAAGACGGTTGAGTAGGCGGTGAATCGCCCATGATACTGATCAAGTTTCCTGGAGAGCCGGCCATGCCGTTCCTCATCCATTCATTGTTCATACTCGGTGCTGTGCTCACGGAAGCTGGAGTTGTGGACAAAGCAGCCAGCATAGGGGAGACAGCAGGGTTGACATTGTCAGGGCCAGAAGAAGGCTTAATCTCGGGCGTGTCGACGGGGGGCGTGGAAGCGACCGAAGTAGATGAGCTCTTATTATCTCCGCTACTGGTGATATTTGTATTCACGTTATCCTTGTTGGTGTTGGCGTTACCGTTATTGACAGTGACAGTGCTATGTGACTGCGGTCAGCTAGGTACTTAAAGTGGTCCATGATAGCCCAGAGGAGTCATGCGGACAGGGAGGCTCACGCGAATTTACCAGCTGTTTGCTTTGTCACGGCCGCGGCGATGCCGCCACTTTCTCTGGCATGTTTCCTCTCCTTCTTAGAAGCTGTCGAGAGGGTCATGGTCAGCTCTCCTGTTTGTTAAAGAGGAGCGCGGTTGCGCAAGCGGTTCGGGATTGGGGATCCCAGTGAGTGCCAGTGGCTGATAGGTCATACACAGATGGAGGGGTATTAAGGTGGGAATAGAGTTCCCAGTAGGTAGAGAGGCACTTACAAGGCATATGCAGATTTGGACAAGTGTCGGAGCAGTTTCCTACCCCTAAAACTAGAACGCTACGCTCGCGTTTCTGCAGAGCGCGTTTGTTATAAAAGAGGCGTCAAGTCGATTCTCTTGCAGTCGAGGTGACGCCGGCACTTGTCTAGGTTGGAAGTCTGTGTTCCTATGTATTTCGCTTCGCTCGCACAGATCGGGGGTCGATTCGTAGTAGCTACTATCGGATATGGGAGGCGAAGGAAAGGAAATGCAGATCAATATCGGCCAGGACGAGTTGAACTGAGTTGAGTTATTATCGTGAAAGAACGGCGAAGTGCTCGAGTTCGTTGGGTTAGCGGCGTAGACCAGCTCGTCGCGTCTATCAAGTTGACTTGAGTTGAGTCGATGCAATATAGAACAGAACAGATGCAGATGCAGGTACAGATGAGAAAGGGAAAGATCGTTATAGAGTCGAAAACCAAGGAAATATTCAGACGCTTTGTTGAAGTTTGTATCGTATAGTCATTCACAGTTGTAAGTGAAGGAAGAGAGCTCAAAGGACTGGTGGGAGCTGGCCGAAGAGTCACTCTGATAGATCCCATCCCATCCAACCCATCCATGTGTGAGGCCTAGATTCACACCTCTGTTCCAATGTGACGTGGGGTGTAATAGAGGGGTCGGGTGGCCTAGGGAGGGCAGTAGGCAGTAGGGCAGTGGAGGCTGGTAGTGGACATCACCACCACATGCACTGTAAGCGATAAGGAAGTGGTTCTTGTACTGAAGGGTTGATAAGACGCCCCCTTCGACCCTCCACCTCCACCTCCACCTCCACTTTCACCCGAACATCATCTTGACGGACACATCAATGGCATTGGCGGATCTGCCACTACCCACGCCTCGGCCTGTCAGGAACCAAACCAAACAGCCCGCATTTCTAGCTCAACCGGAAGATCAAAGGTTTCTTTTTCGTACCGGGCAACTGGATAGGGAGGCATGATTGACACATCCAGTACGCGCGGTTATAGCGCGCAAGCGCATGCATACATACCGTAGTTCGCGATTCTGTTGACCTCGACAGTTTCTGGGTGAATGACGAGAACAAACCTTTAATGGAACAAGGTCCATCCGGTCTGCGCGGGGTTGAGTTCATGCGCTGGCCAGAGAGTGAATGGGAGGGTACAAATCCGGAGGTTACAGCGCCTCAGTTACACCTTGAATCGGTTTTCGATTCGATACCTTGCCTTGTCATCCACCATCATAACAGGTTTGACAGGCTTCCATGATACTGGGCAGTATACTCGGCTATCTTGAAAAGGTCACAACGATGACGACTGAATCTTCGATCTTATGCAGTCTTTATTGTCTTGATACCTGTCATCATTCATCCATTCCTCTCACGGCTCAATAGATCGTGCCCCATCCATCTGACCCAGCTAAGCCACATGATTCTACGCCGTGATCATGGGTCAGGTGAGCTATGCCATTTACGCCATCAGCATGGCCGTGCCTCTCTAATCACCAGGGGGCGACACGCTGATATCCCAGATTTAGCACTCAAAGCAAGGGACGGTGAACTTTGGCTTCGCTCAGGAAACGCTGCGCTGCTACAGTGAGGATTAGATTGGCACCTGAATGGCCTCTTGGGTGTGTCGTTAGTATTTCCTTCTTGGGCTCTCCCTGCCAGAGCTCCCGTCAATCGGCGCGTGTTGATCCCGGCTTTACCATTCGACAACGGTATTCTTCGGCATTTGTCGATTCTACTCCGCAAAAGTCAACATCTCCCACGAGCCTATGATGACGTATCCGGTTGGGTGAAGCTGTTTACAGTTGCTCTCTGAGCGACCTGCTTGACATTGAATAACTAACTAAAGGGCTATGCACAAATTCATTTTTGCTTGCTTTTTTTGGTAGGTTCCGATCTTTGTAGAACATGACCTTCACAGCAGATGTCCATCAGTCTGCAGCCAGACGCGGTATTGGCTAAACTTCCACTGTCCATCAACCTTCCTGACGACTGCATGTGCCGACCAAGCAGCCTCTTTGAGCCGTCCATCTGTCGTGGTAACGCTGACGTCTCCCAGGATCATGCACTCATTTGAGTCTGAGAATCGCCCAGGAAAGACTTTGTGAACCGTGTGTTTGCGCTCTTTGATGTGCTTCCACATCCGACTTCGGAATTCGACCAGATCTATGGCCCTTATCAGCTTATTGTCCCCAACAGAATGAAGGTGCTGATGAAAGCATCGAATTACCTTTTGAGCCGCGCGCCTTGTCAGCGCCAATCTGCACGCTTGCGTCTTCCGTGAAAGAGTCTACCCAACGCTGATTCTCTTCAGGGTTGTCCGAGATGCGGTAGAAGTCAATCGCGAACTGTTGAAGCTCTTTGTCCTGCCATTCGTCCTGGGTAGCATAGAGTGGCACGTAGTTCTCGGGGGCGTTCTGGGCCATGGTGAGTATGTGTTGTGATTTCTGTTTCTGAAGATTTGAAGGAACAATTGAAGAAATTTCTTTGAGCGATGATCAAGGACGGGAAATCAGTTCTTTCATGGTTTCTTAACTTGGGGACATATATGGAGAGCATGATGCAATTGTTCTCCATCCGAGTGGATCGTCATGACTTAGTAGCAAACTTTGTTCGGAAAGTTGCCGTTCAAGCTCCTCTCCAATTCTTTCTGGAAGGAAATGAGGTTGTTCTTTCTATCCTTCTTCGGAGATTTTTCGACCGCCCAAGCCCTCAAGGAGCAAGAAAACACCGAACCTTGAAATGGGGTCAAAATAAACTCAGTAAAAGATATCCTAAACTTAGTAAGGACACCCTAAATTTATGCAAGTTTACCTAAGTCTTTTTTGTCATTTAGGATCAAGGTCCTAAATTTTCTTTCCTCCCCTAGGTAGTCAGGGTAGATACACCAATGTGAGAAGAATGAGGTTGAGATATCGTGGATGCTACGCCAGTGACTGCGGATATATGATTATCATGACGGCACCAACGACGATCAGAAACAACCGCTTGCATGTTGCTTTTGATACAGAGATGTATCTCTGTATCTCAATGGTGGATTCAGTTGAAGTCACAGTGCAATGATTCCAAAAATCGGGTGGTTATGGTATATAATGTTTATCTCCAACTTATTCCTTATTGCTAGCGTTCTCATTAACACTGATGGATATATATGTCAGTGTCCATCCCTAGTGATATCCATAACTACCCTACAATGGTCCGAGAAAGAGATCATATCAGTCAAGTAATCGCTTATCGTAACACCAGATGAATTGTCCATACACTATAATCGTTACCGTTAGGTCTTGAGCGGAGTTGACTTGAATGGTGGTCCTTCGGCGTGACTGGTATGCATACAAACCACGTGTAGTTGCAGTCCCAAAGGAGAATGGAGCAGTTTGTGTCTGAACATGCCATTGAGTTCCTTCTTCCGTCCTTTAACCCTTCCCAACCAGGGAATACTGTCCAGACTGATAGTTCGTATATTCAGGAAAGAGCTACTTCCTATCAAGCAAGAAAGTTTTCAACTTAAAGATATGATTTCCAAGCAGGCGCTCCCTAAACTCAAAACTGCCATCTGTACCTTAGTGCGACGACCACCGACCAAAACACCAAGATCCAAAATCGCGATATCGACCAAAAGAGAATCAAGAGGTCATGAGAGCAAAAGAAGAGGTTCCAATGCGTAATCTGGGAATCGAACCCAGGGCTCCCCGACGCTGCTCGAATGGCAACGGAGAATTTTACCACTAAACCAATTACGCTTTGTTAAATAAAGGGCGAATTATTTGGTTAGATGGTAGCCATTCCCAGATCCTATGCTTTGCAAATTCCCCAGTCTGCCATTCAGTACCAAACGTTCGGGAATCCAGACAGTCTCACTTTACATTCCTTGACCTATATCATTCTGTACACTATTGTCTTTACTACCGTCTCCTTTGTCGATAATCGTTGCTTCTAAAACACATCGTTCCCATTCAAGGCTGCCAAACTGCCTCGATAATGCTCATCCTACATCCCTCAGGTCTGCTTACACCCTTTAAAAGACATATCAGTATATACGAGTCAGAAACGAAGCGGTTCGGTGACTTACTTTGAATAGGAATCGCTCATCGGCAGCCCTAAAGAGTTCTTCAAACTCCTTTTCTGTCCGCTCTTGTGCATTCAACAAGGTCAACATCAACAGGTCCATACTCCGCATGACTTTTTCATCCCAGTGGTTCTCAACCCCCGGCTCACGGAGACAATGATCGTTGATGATGACACGCGCTCCCGGTTTGAGAGCTGGGACCAAGTTTTTGAGGATCTTGACGGCATATGGGGTTGAATAGTTATGAAGTATCCAGCGGAAGTAGTACACTTGGTTGTGTCAGTAAGGGGGGGAAACTCAAGGAGTAAACTCTGTCAGTCTCACCATCAGCATCCTTGACTGGCTGCTCAGTAAAGAAATCATGGACCTGAAGAGATATGCGTTGAGCTACCTCTTCATTTGCGCATATAGGCTCTGGGGCGCTGCTGATTGTCTTTGCCAAATCTTGTACCACGAATTTCATTTTATCCCATCTCTTTGCAAGATCGACGCACACGAAGCCATGGCTACCACCTACATCCACCAATGTGCCTTCGTTGTTGTTGATTTCGGAAAAGTCGTAGTTATCGACAAGGTAGCGAACCTCATAGCCCTCGCCGCCTGTCAGGCTTGCCATAGCCTCTGCAAATCGCTTTCCTCTGGGAGGGTCCTTGCCGAATGTTGCAAACATTGGCTCTTTGTCCACCGTCCCCCATGCATAGTTGAAGCCGGTCCGTGTGAGTGAGGTTGCTTCTGGGTCGGCACGAAGAGCTTCCAAGGTATGGGCCCCGGCTGGAAGGAAATCCTCTCCATTCAAACCTACCCAGGCTCGGAGGCTGGCGTCCTGAGCAAGCATCCTTGACGCCGCAGTGTGTGCTATGAACCCTGGTGTCGGCTCTTGGAAGATCTTATTTGTCATAGCATGGCGAAGAGCGCGAGCCAGATTTATGCGGTCCAGTCCAGTCTTGCTTTGGAGTTCCGCCAACGCAATAGATCCCTCCATAGGTACGAGATTGGCTATGCAAGGTTAGATACGCAGACAAAATCAGATTTGGTAGTCTCACGAATTCCATAGCTGGTCAGTATTTGGAGGCTCAAGGTGTCAAGATACTTGTTGTGTTAGTACTAAGGCCAATGCACAGGCTGCGAGCTTACACTCCATATGCCCCATCTGACAGTTTCTCTGGGTCCCCGAACAAGAAGTTCCAGCTGTTTGGTTGCCGAGGAGATCTCAATGCGACTTCTCTGTATGTCATCCGGCAAATTGGGAAGATCTCCAGGGGCATTGACATCGAAGCCCAAGTCCGGAAGGCCATTGGCCTTGAGATACCCATCGAGCTTTTCCGTCTCTTCAGTAATCTTCCTAGCTAGCTGCACCATGAGAGATGTGTCCAGACTTTGTGGACTCTGCGAATGTGACGAAATGTGTGATTCAGCCATGTTGAACAAGTGAAATGGTCGTGTTCCCTGGTCCTTGTTGCAAGCGACGGGGGGATGCGCGGTTTTATACATCATTGTCGTCCATCATGGTCCCAAATTGACTCTAGGCCTTAGACTACCATCATGACCAATGCGGGTACAAACAAGGTAGCGAGGATACCTTACATGAGCTGTTCTGCTCAAGACATGGGCGGCATGAACAAGTCTACCCACCCGCACCACCATCATTCCTCAAAACGCCAGTGGAACATGTGGCGAGGTAAAGCCTGAATTCCGCGCTGATTCCAAAGCCGTCATGATTGGTGTGTGTCCTGCAAGCTGTGGTCTTAATCCCTGAAGGTTGAGTCGAGACATGACCTGAGAGCTCTACAGTACATTAACTGCTGGGGTGCGGGTGCGTAGTTACGATAACACAGGTTTGGTTAGATTAAAAATATGTTCCTAGTTTCTCCACAAGCTAGTACGGAAGCTAACAAATATTGGTACCGGTGGCACGAAGCTTGGCTGCATAAGTAGGTAAATCTACTACGAGCCGTCATCCTCAGTCAAAAACACCAAGCGTCTTTCGCGGAGCTTTTTGGTCGTGTAGTTTTGTTCGCCAATAATCGCACGTCTGGAACGAAAATGCCTACTCCTATGCATCGTGGGGAAATCTGCCTGTCCTAAGTAGAAGTACTTCGTGCGGCAACAGCAGCGGGGGACCCATGACTGGCATGGTTCATGTAGAACCCTGGACGAAAACCAAGAAATCACGTGCATTCTCTAGTTGTTCACTGAACTTCTGTGTCCAGAGTACAAGTAGGTGTCTGTTGTCCAACAAGCTGCACTTGCTGTGAATGATCAGTTTTTTCGACCCAGTCGTCGTGTAGGTTGATGTGCCCTTAAGGCAAAGGTTGATTAATCAGATATCAAGGCCAAATATCCAGTGCTAGCTCTCTTTTCTCAATGAGGCTTGGCCATAGACAGCCTAGACAGCCGAGACCATGACCGGTTCTATCGGGTAGATAGTATAGCGTCCGCCTCCATTCCATCTTACATCTTTAGCGGCCACACCATGCTATGCGGCCCATGGCAGCATCATAATAGGGCTGTCGGCTTGATGCGTCCTTGTGAATTCTTTGAACGCGAAGCGACTCTGATTCGTTTACGTACTCTGATCCTGATCGGCAATTTAGTATGGCTTTTGCCCATAGACAATGTGCATAGGCATATACAAGAGGGACGTATGGTCGCTATACGCCCTTCGGACATCGACAAGAAACACCTCAATCTGCTCGCGGCTCCAGCCCATGCCCCTTGACATAGGACCCAATGCGATTGCTTGTAAGCCATCCGTCAGTATGGTGCGCCAGTACAGTCCGACCGTCTTAAGCACTTGATTCTTGGGCCAAGTCCCAAGAGGCACATGGAATACCCGTTCCGTGACGTTCACGAAGCCAGCTGCCTGCATTTTCGTAGCCAGTTTACCTCCTGCTGCCGCAGGAAAGTCTACTCCAAGCTGTGCTAATCCTTCATTAATATATGTCCAATACTGTGCGACTGGGTGCTCGTGTGGCGGGACAGCGTCTCCTGTTCTTGCATGGTGGGGGTAATGATGAATTTCTTGGAGTTCCATCCAGCCTCCAGGCTTGATATGCCTGAGATCGTGTAAGTACAAAGCGAGGATCTGGCTCTGACAGAGTTGACACTTACTGGAGAGCATTACTAAAAAGTTGAGGCCAGTCTTTGATCCCTTGAACCGTGTGCCGAGAGTGTACATAGTCAAAATGATTCTGAGGATGAAGCCAAGGAGACTCAACATCATCAACCATGAAATGAACATTAGGCGGCAGCCATGTCGGTTGGATGGGTGATAAATCGATTCCTAGGACATGAGCACTGGGGTATTGTTCTCCCACTATTGTACTGTTAGTTGCTGAGACGAAAATGAAAAGAGAATTGACCTTACTTTCGATTGCCCAGATTCCTGTGCCAGTTCCAATATCAAGTATGTTTTGCGGGTTTTCATCTAATGGCGCAAAATGTAATTTCTGGCCGGAGAGAAGTCTCACCATTGCATGTTTCATGTCCTCCCTCTCTTGTTCTATGTCATCGTTGGGGAAATTGTAGGCACCGGCCCGGAAGCTATGGTAGCGACGGCCATTCTCAAACATGTAGTCCCGAACAGACGACCCGATGGATGTACTTGCAGTGCTCATATTGTCGCTCCCATATCCGGCATCAGATCCAGCATCGCCTATGGAACTGTATTCGTCACTATCGGCAACAATGTTGTCTTCGGCCTGAGCAAAAGCTTGTCGAGACATGGCTTCCTGCTCCGTGACTGATAGGCCCGGAAACATAGAGACACCGTTGGGGTGAGTAAGAGGAGACGTGATGGGTCGATGCGGGCTCTTTGTGTCTGAACCTGGGGAGCCTGGTGTACGACTAACTCCATACACGTCTTTAAAGATGTCGAAGGGTTCTGCTGGTTGCGATGAGAGCTCAGTGCTACCGCTAGGAATCCTCTGTTCAGCAATACCGGCTCCAGATGGAACTGATATGCTTACTTTGGCATTCACTTGATTGCTGGTCTGTGGTTGTTCGGCATCAATTGACTTGCCATCGTGTTTCGTAGTGTCTCCCCGGGTAGAAGGCGGTAATGCCTGTGTCTGGCTGTGCGGTTCTGGGTCCATCTTATTCCAGAACGAATGTGAGCCGGGAGGAAGACGGATATAACCAAAGAGCAATAGGTTGTTTGGTGTTGTTTGTGACTCCGAAAGCACAACTTTCAAGTGAAGTGGAAATATATGCTAACTATGGCAATTACAGCTCAAGGAGTGTCTTATGAGGATTCTCTCTGGATTATGCCAAGAGGGGAGCAATTGGAGACGCGGTCGAAGTTGTTGGAGTCTTCCGATGACGAAGCAAGGTTGTTTTAGGGTCGGCCAAGGCAAGTTTGGTACGGAGTACGGAATATGGCGATCTGAATACAGGGGACTCCCTTTAGAAATTTGGGAAGAGTAATTGAACCAGACGGAGATTTTGCTTCCAAGGCCACATCAACAAGATGAACGATGATAGATTCAAGGCGACGGATTCAAGCACAGTAGCAAACTGTAGATGGAGAAGGGAGACTTTACGAGGCGCCTCCTGCAATGGATAAAGGCAGGCAGGTATGGAGGAGGAAAGGTAAGGAAGGTAAGGTCAGGTCGGTTGACTTACATTGAGCTTGTGGGGCTACAGGTGGCAGGTGGTAGCGTCGATTTCTTGACCCAACCCAAGGAAGCGCCAGTGAAGTTTTCCTTTCCACGCCCGAGGGCGATCCATGTATCACACTAATAAATCAAGGCGCGGCATAGATCGTGCCAAGAGGTCGGGTGGCAGATTACCGCCATACCGATTAGAACTATAATGCGAGCGAGAGACTGTTCCAGCCAGGCGCCCCCTTAGTACGGAACTCTATCATTTGGCTCTGTACTACCAGCGAACCACGCTGGCGATAAAAGTTCTAGCCATCACAAACAAGCAGTAGGCACTTGAGTACCTGAATTCGGAGAAATCAGAACAAAGAACATGACTTGGTGATTTTCGAGGGGGTTTCCAAGTGCATTGTTAGGTAGCCATGGAGCCATTACCAACCTTGGTACCGAGGTAGGTAATAAAAGCAAGCAAACCAACGGATCCCAGCCAACGACAGCACACCTACGATACAATGCCCGGGGGCAACAGACGTAGTACGACAAATGAACGGAACCGCTCATAAATGATACGTCAGAACGAATTTCTATTCGGGGTCGGGGTGCAAGACTGCTCCGTAACAAATGGCCCACGGGATAACATCACGATAAGATGGTCTTCCGGTTTATAAGATGGAAATAATATTCAATACTCCCTAATAGATATCCAATTGCATTGTGTGCCAGGGCCGCCAGGGTAGGCTTGGCAAAGTGCTAATTTGTGTCCACTTTGGAGGCTTCACACAATACCTACCACCCATAGCTACCTAACTCAATTATATGCTAACAGTATAGCGTCATCCATATCGAACTGAGGCACTTGTTGTGAGTGATCTCTCGGTATCCTGCCATTCTTACCACAAGATGCCCCAATCCAAGTTCGTTCATTGTGTTGGAAGCCCATCTTTCAATCCAGATGAACTCATTGAGGATGTCGACCGTCAGAGAGAGGCTGTGGACTACCTATTGAAAAATGATCTCTTCAACGCCAGTCGAGTGCTTTTCCAACTCCCTGATCCGGATCCCTATACATATCATGCCGTGGCAAGCGTAAAACTTGCCCAAGTCCAGTCAGTAGTCAACCTTGGAGGTGTCAATGGCTTACACGCGTGGTATCGCAATGAAGATGGCTCACCTGTAAGAACTTACCCATAGACAATATCCAAGGAGTAACAATTTGTGAAACTAACATCCATGTAGAGAGGACCACCTCCCCAAGCTGATATTGAAGCATACACCTCTATCTTCAGACCATCAACAGCTACTGCTGCATTTCTCAAGAATCTAGGAACAAATGCTAAGAAAGATTCCATAAGGCGTGAAGTCGCAGCCAACCTTGAGAGCAAGCGATATTTGCACCCTGGGCTTGTAACGAAACTCACTATCCCCAAGAGCAAAAAACCGCCCAGCGCAAATCCCTATCTCGACTTCTGGATGTGGTCATGTCACTCTCTTGAATGGTGCGGCCCTTGCCCGGCATCAGAACGTGTGCCAATGTCCCACCATGTTCTTCCAATTTTCATGCATCATTTTGGCTGCGCAACACCAACCCACGAGAGCCTGGCTATCCTGAAAGTTCTGTCTGACGGGCGCCCGATTGTCGACATCGGTTCTGGCAATGGTTATTGGTCCTATATGCTCCGACGCTATGGCCTCACAGTGCATGCGGTGGATAACATGCAGAGCGAATGGAGAGTCAACTGGGTAAACGACACTGCCATATCAGACGGCGTGAAGTGGTTACGCAAAAATTCGAACGGTGAAGGCATGGTACTCCTGCTTGTGTATCCTGTTGTTGGTGGAGGTGTTGGTGGCGGCACTGAGGGAGGATTTACACGGAACCTGGTTTCTGCCTTTGACGGCGACACTATCGCAGTTGTGGGCACGCAGAATAGGAACGGTTACACAGGATTCAAGGGAGTCACCATGGATGAGTTTATGGCGAAGGAGCATGAGGACTGGACTATGGTAGTAAAGATAGCATTGCCATCCTTTCCTGGGAAGGACGAAGCACTATACGTCTTCCAGCGAGGCGAACGAGTGCCGCAAGAATAGGTTCAGATGATTTTAGATGATTGAGGGCCATGATAAGAAGTTCCATTTCTCAAGACAAATGCTTCCACTCAACAGGAGTTTCGGCCTACGGTTTAGACTTATTGACCAAACCCGGGCACCGGGATGTGGGCTATCAAACATAAATCATCTCATCGTACCTAAGTAGGTATGCAGAGAAGAACACAACGTCCTAGGTCATCCCATTCAACTTTGCTACTCTGCCTCGCAATGGTCAACTGAATAGGTAATCAATAAAGCGTCCTCCAATCCAGTCAAGTCACATCATGTTTCTTCCTCATTCTCACCCGCATCTGCCCCGCCAAGGATGGGACAATACTTTGTTCTCAGCCTCTGTAACAGCCACCACCAAACCCCAGCAAGCGGCACGGTGAACGCTTTTAGCGCTCGGGGTCCCCCGATCTCCCCTCAACCGCTGTTTAACTGGTCTGCCCTGTGGGCATTTCTTTCGCTTCCCTGTGTGACCCATGTCCTCCTGGCCCTATGACGGGCCTCTTCGTCCACTAATAAGAGAATATTCCAAGAGCTCCAGGTCCAAGCACAGCACCGTAGCTGCGTATGTATATGTTGCTGCAGGTCAGGTCTCATTCAGCCCCTCCATTCTCTCGGTCCGCCCGCCATTGACGCACAAGGCGGCGTGTGACCATTTAATAAATGTTGAGTTTACTGCTCAATTGGGCATCTTCTCTCGAACTTATCCATTTCTTCATAGCAAGTGCTTCTCCTCATCCTCGAAGTCTTGCTACTCGATTTGCCTCGCTGCTGAAGACCTCCCTCAGTTGGCGCCCCTCTTGACCTGAGACTGAGACCCCTGCCTCCATACCAAACCAAAGATCCCCGCTTCTATTTCAACAGCTGGGCTCTTTGCGTCCCCGGAACAAAAACATAACACAACGAAACCGAGACCATGTCTCTCAAGCCTGATGACCGGTCCCGCAAGGATCGCTCTCGATCTCGCTCTCGTGACCGCCGTTCAAGGAGTGATGTCGCACCTGAGCGCCCTTCCTACAGCGATAATCGCGAACCAAGTTACATCTATCCAGAGGATGATCTCAATGATCGCTATAGTCGCCCAGGCGCACCCCAAGCAAGCGGCGCTCTACCGTACCCCGAAGAGGGAGGAATCTATCCTGTGATTCCTGGAAACTCATCTCAGTACAGCTACGACCCTCAGCCGCCCACTTACCGAACCGCTTCTCCGCCAAGAGACTCGCCATATCGTTCCTCACACGAAAGGGTCGACAGCAGCCTTCCAGGAGCCTTCCCAGATGACCGCCGCCGCGAGAAAGATAGAGACCCATACGTCCAGAATGTAGAGCCTCGTGCTAAGGAAGACGAAGACAAATTTAGCTTCCTGCCACAGAAGTACATGCGCAAGCTCACTGGATCTTCAGGCAACGACAAGGAGAGGGACAAGGATGACGATGGCTTGGCCTACGGAAAGCCTCCCGTGCCTGTGCGACCTAAAGACTCTTCGGACTTGGCTTATGGAAAGGCAACGGGAGCTCCGTCAACTGCTAGCCAGGTTATGACTACATATAACCCTCCCCCAGGTGCTGAAGACCCGTACTATGCGCCACAACCACCCTACGGATATTCTCATCGAGAAACTGCAAGCCCGTCCGTTGACCAGTATGGCTCACGCAAGACGAGGGAAGATGCACGATACGACGACACCTACGGCTCGAGTGCCAATGTCATGACCGTTGAGCCTCGAAGCCGCGACGATGAGAAACACCGTGACCGACGCAGGGACAGGTCTTCCGGTCCCCGAGGTAGCTCAGACCGCTTGACTGTCGATTCAAGCAGTCGGAAGCGCGAGAAGTCACGCGACAGGTCACGATCCCGCCGAAGAGATAAGTCGCCTTCACGAGATACTCTGGGAGTAGACAAACACCAGAGGCATAGATCACGATCAAGGGACGGCCACAGATCGCGGTCCAGGGAAAAGCACCGAAGCCGAAAAGACAAGTCCCCTCAGCCTCCCAGTGAGAGAATGTCAGGTCTCAGCATCAACACTGGGCTGACTGTGGGAGGCTTGGCCGCCGGCGGACTCGCTGGTGCATCCCTAGCCAATGCGCCTCCGTCACCCATGCTCGAGTCATACTATGGTACTTATCAGGACTGTTCACCCATGCCGTCTCCTCTACTGCTCGCCTCGAAGCACCCAAATGATGACAATAGAGCTCTTGAGGCGCTTTCTCCGTTGGGTTCTGATAATGAGGGCGATAGCAGACGCCGTAGCCGACGTGCCCGCTTCCATGACTCGGAAGATATCACCACTCAACTTGCACAGGCTCTCAAGGGAAGCCGCCGTCCTGACACCGAGCCGCTCATAGAAATCCTACCAAGCTTGACGCATGACCAAGTGATGAAGCTTCGCGCGGACTACAAGGCACTTGTCAAGACGGGTTCTGAGCGCAAAGGCGTGAACATCGCCAAGCATATTCGTGCTCGTCTCAAAGATGAAGATCCGCTATTGATGAAGGCCTGCTACTCCGTTGCTCTTGGCATGTGGGAGAGCGAGGCATACTGGGCCAATTTCTGGTACCAGGGCGACAAGACTCGCAGGGAGCTTCTCATCGAGTCTCTCATGGGACGCACCAACGGTGAAATACGTTACATCAAGGATGCATTCACAGATAAGAAATATGACAACAGCCTCGTCAAGTGTATGAAGGAAGAACTCAAGGAAGACAAGTTCAAAAAAGCTGTTCTCCTTGTTCTAGAAGAGCGACGCATGGAGGAATACGATCATTATGGCCGACTTGTCCCAATTGACTATGCTCTCGTTGACCAGGACGTCGCTGACTTGCGTCGATCTGTGAGGTCTGAAAAGGGTGGCGAGACGGCGATGATCAACATCATCATACTTCGAAGTGACTCTCATCTACGTGCCATTCTGCAGGAATATGAGCGACAGCATCGCTCCAACTTTGCTCGCGACGCTCTCAAGAAGAGCGGAAATCTTGTGGTAGGCCCTAACGTTTCCCCCTCGAAATTGATGAATTAATACTGACAATATTCAGGGTGAACTCTTAGCGCACATTCTCAATGGTGTTATCAATCGTCCTGTTCGTGATGCCCTCCTCATCCATCACGCCACCTCAGCGTCCCGTAAAGATGGCCTACGCCGTGAGCTACTCATCTCGCGTCTCGTTCGATACCACTGGGATCCACACCACATGCGCGCTGTGAAGCAAGCCTTTCGGGAGCGCTACGGCAGGGCCATGAGAGACGCTGTTCGCGATGCAACGAGCGGTGAATGGGGCGAATTCTGTGGTGAATTGTGCATTGCACGTATGCCGGACGACGTCAGAAAATTTGACAAAGTCAGCTATAGCGTAAGATGAGTAGATTATGATTTATGATTTCATGAATATTATAAGGAATTGGTTGTGGCATGGAAGAGCTTCCCATCTTTTGCAGCACTTGGATATCATGGCGATACGTTACTGGGTTTTCTAGAATAGCACTCTATATGTACTTCAACCTCAACTCATTTCTTCAACTCGATGCTGTTATCAAAGTTTGTTCGCTTCTTATGATCTCTTTGACCCTTTGCCACCTCTTCCACCCTTCCCTTTTCCGCCCGAGCCCTTCTTGCTACCACCTCCGCCTCCAGCAGCATTTCCGCCAGTACCACCCGCCATCATAACCCTCACTTTCCCGACCGGTACGACGTTAAATGTCTCTTCAGGCTTGAGCGCCTTGATAAGCTCAACTTCACGGGGCCACATCCTTTCAGTATCGAGAGCGGTTTCGTCAACGACACCCTTCTTAGTAGAAGCTGCCTTCCAACGATCGAGAACCTCTTTAACAGCTTTGCCCTTCTTAGTCGCACCGGGTTGCAACTTCGCTTTGTACTTGTAGCGTCCGAGAGCGTTCCAAGGGGCACAAACAGGAATGATCTCAAGGATCTCATCTCCAGGAAGAGGCGTACCAACAATGGAGTCAAGCAAAGTCATCTGGCTGGCTTCGTCCTCATCAAGAATATCAACGCCTTCCTCCATCATAACACGTCGAATCTCCTCGTGTTCGGCCGTCTCTTTCTGCTCTCGCTGGTGCTGCGCGCGACGTCGCTCTTTAGCAGCAGCGAGCTCGAGCTCACGGTCCGCCTTAGCTTTTGCCTCGGCTTCAGCCTTCTTTTGTCCAACTGTTGCCCCGATCAAAGCTTCTGCGGCGGCTCGATCTTCCTCATCTTGATGCTTATACTTTGAAGCGATCTTCTTCGCCTTGCCCTTCTGGCCTCGCTTGGGGGGTCCTTTCTTCGAAGAGCTGGGGTTGTTATTCTTCGGCCTTGTGCTAACTGGCCTATCAACTGTCTTATCCTCCGGTCCAGCTGACTCGTCATTTTCGCCCTCTTCTGCTTCTCCTCCCACTGTTTCATTTTCATCGAGTTCCGCCACTTCTTGGCTATGAACCTCATCGGCATTGTCATCCGCGATCTTGAGCTCAGACAAACCTTCTTCGGCCTGTTCAACCTCGTCGTTGCGGTCTTCATCCTTGCCGAAAGCTTGAAGAGGGTTGTCACGCGACTCTTCGTCTTGTTGTTCATCTTCGGATTCGTTGTCGGATGGTTCGGCTGATTGTTCTCCTTCAGGTTCGCTCAGATCGTCTGCCCTATCTGCTGGTTGCGACGTCGCTGCTGGCGAAGCTTCATCGCCACCGGTAGAGTTGGCATCGTGCAGGCGATGTTTAACATGTTTGGCTTTGCTCTCCTCACTAATCTTAAATGCAACACCAAGACCGAGTAGAAGTTGAGCTGGAGGCAGAAAATTCTTTTTTCCCCGGACCATGAAACTTCCTGCCGGTAGAAATTCGCCTGTCGGCGCAGATTTGGAAACTTGATCAGCGTTTACCCACCATGCAGACATTCCCGCTTTCGAGTCCCAAGCATTCGACGAGCATACAGCCAGTGATCCGGCCTGAGACAGGGTCGCTGGGGGAATGGGCGCATCGGGAGTTTTTGGGTTATTCTTGATGATAACGCTCGATGCCCCATGTAAATCTGCGTGGCAGTATACATCGCCTTTCCGGAGATATTTCTTGTAAATCATCTCATTTTGCTGGGCATCTTTGCCTCCGATCACAAGATATCCATCGGATGAGATAAACCAAACGAATTTCTCAAACCACATTGGTTTGCGGATCGGTTGAAGCAGTGCCTTTTCTTGTTTCAGCCCTTTTTTTAGATCCTCGGTAATTTTTTGCTCTGCATTCTTCAGGGCTCTTGAGGCCTGTTGCTGGGTCTTTTCCTCCTTTACGGCCGCCGTCTTCCGCTGGTCAAAATACTCTCGAGCATTGCTCCAAGGGCTGAGTCCAAGGTTGATTTCCACACTTAGGGCTTTGTTGGCCTGTTTTGCCTTTGCTGTCGATGTACCTTCATCATCACCAAGGGCGCTGTCGTCGTCCGTTTCGTAGGGGTCGTCTTCCTCTGGCTCAAATTCTTCCTCGGCCAGCTCAAGCGTAATGAGATTCTCAGCAAGGTTCAGAGGTAGTTTGATAATCTCGGCAACAGGGTTATGCCGTTTTTTCTCGCGTTCCACCAATTTGCCAACGTCTACCCAGTCCATTCCTTGGCTGAGTAATCCATTGACAGCATCCATAGCCTCTTGAACTCGTTCGGCGTTCGCTTCAATGGCAGCGGCTTTACGAAAGTTGAGGGCTTGGGCTTCTTGAAGCCCTTCGATCCGTTTGCTCTGTTCGTTTCGCGCGGCCTCCAACTTGCGCTTCGCAGCCGCTTCCCGCTCGCTAAGTCGGGACTCCAGTCTCTGGCCCTCTAAAGATGAGAAAAATTCGTCAACTGTCTCATTGAATCCTGTAAATTCAAGGACCTCAATGGCGGGATCCTTTTTGAGTTTGTAGGGAACAAACGGATGAAAATCTTCGTATAGAAGATTATCACGCTGCGTCTTGGATTCGTCACTAGCCTCTGCTCCCTCAGTGCTTTCCCGACGTTTCGCGAATATGTAGCCAGTGCATGCTTCTGAGCTGGTGAGCTCTTCCACACTTTGCCTGGCCTCTTGAAGTGACTTAACTAAATCACCCAGCAGCGTTTCATTAGCCAGTATTTCATCAGGCTTGATAGTGGTGTCGAAATTATTTGTGTGTAGGCAGTGGTCCACGAGCACTGGAGGCAATTCTGTAATTGATACAGCCAAACTCTTTCTCAGATCGCCACCAGGCTTGCCCTTCTGCTTCTTTGCAGATGCAGTAGCGGCAGCAGCTTTTTCCACGGCAGTCTTTAGGGCATCTTGTACCCTTTCTTTTGTCAAAGGAGGTATTCCGCCAAAGTTCTGCCTGTTCTCCAGGGAATATTGTAGGCCGACTCGCTGAGGTTCTTGACCTTCACCTTCTGAAACAGTTCTTGCGAGGGCAAGGATCTTCAAGTCGGCATCCGTGAGAATAATGTTGCCACTCTAAGACATGAAGGTCAGTGGCTTTTCTGGATCGTATGGTAAATGACGTACAGCAAAAAACTCCAAGAATAATCTGTATTGGCCATCGCTAAACTCGAATTCGAGGACTCGATCGGTGCCCACTTGTCTAACTGACGTCAACCGTCTAGTCTTGAGAAACTTTCTTAAACGTGCAACAAAAGCGGAAGGGGCCGCAGCAGTTGTACGCGCGAATTTCGTCAAGTGGCAGCGGAAGCCCGTGTCAATGACAAGTTGCTTCTTGTTGTCTGGTTTCGCAAACTTGAGCAGGAGAATCTTGGACGAAAGATCGTATACGTTGGAGAGTCGAAGAGTCACCAGTCGTTCCTGGAGCTCATGCGCAATGATCTTTGTTCAGGAATTAGGATACAGTTCGAGTAGTAACTTTGGTAAAAGACCTACTTTAACATCCAAAGAAGAGAACCTTTGCTTCATTTTCAACTAATGCTTCGCTCAAAACAGCGTTATACAATCATGAAAATCTCAAGCTGTACTAGCGACAACATCATCGCGAGCAACTTGGTTGTCGTGGGGTACTTGGAGGGGCACGAATGCTGACATCATCCAGGTGACACGTGACTTCATTCCATCATATCAATCCATCGTATACCTAGGTACCAGTAAACCACCAAGGGACTCAACGAAGATCTTGCCATTGGAGCTTGGTCTTATAAACAGAAACGAATCTGTCAGGTCAACATACTATGCTCCTTGTTCTGAATGGCTTCCATTTCGTGGATGATTCAAACACCTCGGACTAGAGTAGAGCCTGATAACGTTGGTCCTTCTGCACGTGTGGCTACTACTAGGCTCATGAGGACGTGAGAGAAGCTTCAGTGATTCATATGAACCACAAAAGTCTGTTGATGCTCGTAAGAGAATCTCGTCCAATCAACAGAATAGACGCACTGGACTGTCTTGCTAATAAGACATATCGTGTTATCCGGACGTCAAGGTAACATATTATGTATACTTCGTACACATTGCAGGAACAGCTGGGCAATTCCTGATTCTTAGAGATACTATTGGAGCCCTGGAAAGTCTATGGAATAGGCGGAGGACAGAATCTGAAAATGCGCATCAGACTTGCATTAGCATGTTCATCAGGGTCCTGATAACACGCGCAACACATCTTGTAATGGCCGCCCAAGATGTCACGTAATGTATGTACGACTTGCCCCAGATTTGTCTCAGAAAACGGCATCGGCATCGGCACAACACGAGCCGCCTCCACGAACTCAGCCGCGGATTTTGACAGAAGGATACGCGCGACACGTGAGAATCCAGTGGAAGCCGTTGGGCCGAGGAACTCTGTTCAGTTTGTTGACTCTGTCCTCCATACTCAAATCAATCGATCCATCCAATGCAACATCAAAGCCGCTCGCGAATCGCGTTTCGCACGGGTACAAATCTCGAACCGCGGCTGGGAGACTGGGACCTGAAGGCTGACGCCAGAGACTAGTGGTGGCCTGAGATTATCAGACCCAGGTCGCAAATTAACAACTCAAATAAGGATCCATCGTCAGCAAATTGCAACTGCTTTCCAGTTGTCACAGCAACCGAAAGCCGAGACCACACCAAGGCTTGGCGTATTTCAATGGCAGAGACTAGTTTGTTGATCTATTGATTGTGAGAATCTACCCATATTTACGGAGTACCATGAAATAATAGACTGTGCTTCGTTGGCGGAAAACACTTGCGTGCGCTGTAATGGAAGAACAGTACGGAGTAATCAATTGGATGGAGTCATACGTTAATGGTTACTGTACAGTTACAATGCATTGAATGCAGTAAGAGCAATGCTTCCTGCAGCCAACGAACGGCGTGATGAGCCGGCAGGATTTCAAACATGGGCTAAGTAGCTCTTGGAGCCTCTGAAACTGACGAAAGCAAGGAGGCCAGGCCACTTTGACGCCCAACGTCAGTTTCTTGAGGCCAAACCATTGCCGAGGCAAAGTCAGAAACACATTGACTTTACGGTACCTAAAGGCAATTCGCATCATGACTGTTTGGGGAACGACCATTGAATAGAATTTTGCACTAATTAATGCATTTGCATAAAACGATGCTTCAAGGTCCAATGGTTGGCTTCCACGATAGCAATGGCAGGCTCAATTACGACTGATTTCATGCCTGATCAGCCGCTTCCGCTGCAGCTGAATAAAGCTGGTGTGCGCGCCGGTTTGAACCATTCGAAAGTTACTTAAATTGGGGAGGTTGGGATTTCACATGGCAGCCAATGGAAGAAAGGTTACAACTTGCATGAGCCCCTCAAACAGTCGTTGCGCCGTTGACCAACTGGGTACGGATACTGATCTATCACTGAGATGTGAGGACTTGGTTCCGTTTCCGCGCTTGTCACCCTTTCACCGGCCAATCTTGATCGAATACAGGCCATCCGTGGTGAAGTTCGGCACTTTCAGAATAGGCAGTCCTTATCATCTTTCGAGTTCCGTCAATCAGACAGAGAAAGACGTTTGGTGAAATGATAAATCGAGTGGTTGGGGATACTGTGTGATAGCGCTCAAAGTACCTGGATGCTGGTCCCCGCCCCCTGATTAAACATGGTGCTTATGTGGCGTTCAAGAGGAACTGTAACTGGACAGTCCTTTGTTTTGTTGTTTTGCTAACAACGACGGCTCTTCCAATGGCCAGGAACGGGTAGGCAGACGGCCAGAGCTTTAGATGAATGTGAAGGCAGGGGAAGATCTTCAACCCCAGGCTTTTGAAATGACGGGATGCCGCTGATCACAGTCACTCAGGCTCAATGGATGCGGAGCGGTGACGGATGCAATGTCCCATCTCTCGTATATGGGGTTGTGTTCCACTTTCTATTATTACTGTTGATGATAAGTTGGCAGTTGGGAGCCATCAGAGCATGGGCCCTTCGGATACGTCCAAGGACGAGAGAAGATCGGAGCTGGAAGAGGAATTGCGTGGAACAGGATGGGCGGATAGCTGTGCAACCTGTGCTGACGACGCGGACAGCTAGGTAGCTGGCCTCTTCGTGACTGGCTGAAGCTGAGGCCGGGCTAGGTCAGATAAGGCAAAGAGCTTCGAGAGCTTCGATGGCTGGCTGAATGTCTCTGGCTGAGACGCAGGAGGAAGGGATAAAAGTGGCACTCCGAGGCCAAGACGGGGCTGCAATAATCAGAGTGGGTGGGGAGGGCTACCACATACGGGGTTTAGGCCTTTGGCTTATACTCGATTTGGTAAGAGGTAAATAGAACGACATGCTAACCCCCTGACAAGTAAACAAGACGAGTGGTAAACAAGCAATCGGCGACAACAACCCAGAGACAATCGACACGCCCCATGGGGGTGAGAGGGAGAGGTAAAACGATGGAGAGGGCAAAGTGCGTGAGAAAGGGCTGGGTCGCTGGGACAGAACTGGACAGAACGGATCAACAGGACACAGCGCTGCCGAGGGAGCAACACAACGCTCAGTTTGGCTCAAGTCGTCCAATCCTGCCCCCGTCTTCAAAAGCCCAGTTTCGTTCTGCGTCCTGTTCGGTCCCTCTTCTCCTCCTACTCCCTCCAATTATCGCCATCCACATCAACATCGTCAAAACAAAACCTCATCCAGACAAGAAAGAAAAGAACGACTGAAGGCCCTCGCTCGCCATCTACCGATTCTTTTCCATTCTCTTCGACTTTTGTTTCTAGGAACAAGAGCCAGAGAACTTCTTGTCTTCCTTTCGAATTTCGGAAGGTTGTATGAGAAGCTTCTCTCGCGCCATCAAAAGTCGCAAATCTGGACTTTGAGGCTCGCGTCCCCGTTCCCTTTAGCATCTTCCCATCGACATATCGGGAATCCGAATCCCATACCCAGACCGTTACCGAAACAAAAACCCACGAAGAGGTTGAGATCAAACCCCAACAGCCCCAAGCCGGACGGGAAGGTCAATACTCTTCTGTCTCTGTCACCGCCGAACAGGTTCCTCCTCGCGGAGAGCAACGCTTTAGCGAAGAAGAGGTCCGTATTACGCGTGAAGAAGAACGTTACCGCCGTCCCGGTGTCCAAAAATTCGAGCACGAAGAAGAGCACTTTACTATCCGTGAAGACTCGCGACGGTATGTCCGATTTTACAACTTCCTTGGCCCCTGGTTTTGTTTGATATTACACGTTTTTCTACCTATTTGCCGACCGTATGAGACGAGTCCGCAATGGCCTGGGAAATCACAGCTCTCCAGGTCAGGGCAGGGCAGTTCTCTCTCACCCAAGTTGATCAGATGGAACATGTCAAAGCATGTCATGTCTTCTGTCACTTGTGACGGTAGCAATTGTCATTCCCCCCTGAGCATTTCCTCCGCAGTCCGATTTTCACTTTCGCTTTCCTCAACTGGGCTGGCCACAACCCACTCATCGCAGGCGCTTCGGCTCCTTGAGGGCCCCCAGCCATCTCAATTCATCACATCACATCTCACCACACACCGTCTCACATCACACCCCTACCCATGTACGCTACCGCGCCAACCACCTCAGCTTTGGCTGGGTACCCAATTTGCTTTTGCTTCACATCCCCGGTCCACTAGTGCGCTTAAGCCTTCTGGCCTGAGCAAGGCGGTGGAGTTACCTCAGGGGCCGCCCGCCTCCCGTTGCCATATGATACGCAAGCGAGATACTATAGACATCCATCAGCTAACCCAGACAAATCTAGACCTGAACCTCCCTCTCAATACCAACCCTCTCAGTACCAACCACCCTCCCAATACCAAACTTCTCACACTCACGTAGAGGTCGACACCCACCGTCATCCCTACTACTCCACCCCCATCGATCTCGCTGAACGTGAATACCGCCAGCGTTACCGCCCTGCCCAAGCCTTTTCCACTGAAGACCCTACTTCCCACTCTCACTCCCACTCTCACCACCAAACTCAAGACAACTTCCAAGCCAACAACTACACCGTTGAAGGCCGACCCGCTCCCCAATTCTATTCCTCCGAGAAGACTGAAATCAACAACTTCACAGTTGACGGACGCTCCTCTCGCCCTCAGTACAACCAGACCGAGAAGACCGAGTTCAACAACTTCACTGTTGACGGCCGTTCTTCCCGACCTCAATACACTGCTGAGAAGACTGAAATCAACAACTTCACTGTTGACGGCCGCTCTTCCCAGCCCCAGTACCGCGATACCAAGACAACTCAGGTCAACAACTTCACCGTTGACACACCTGTTGCTCGTCCATCTAACAAGAAGGACGTGAGATTCACTGAAGAAATCGTCGAAACTACCAAGGTCGACAACAAGTCCAAGATGGGTTACTACGACGACGACGGTGAGTTAAAACCAGATCTTTCTCGAGAACAACCCAAGCTAACTTGTCAGTAGGTCACTACAACTCTTTCCGCGCCGGTGCTCACAAGCTCGGTGATCGCATCGCCCATGGAGGTCGTCGCGATATTGAGATTGACATCCACGAGGGTCCCCGTCCCTCTGCTGACTGCCTTCCCAACACCGTCAGCATCCCCTGCCACCACATCCGCCTCGGTGACTTCTTGATGCTCCAGGGCCGCCCCTGCCAGGTCATCCGCATCTCTACCTCCTCTGCCACCGGTCAGTACCGCTACCTTGGTGTCGATCTCTTCACCAAGCAGCTTCACGAGGAGTCCTCTTTCATCTCCAACCCTGCTCCCAGCGTTGTCGTTCAGTCCATGCTCGGCCCTGTCTTCAAGCAGTACCGTGTCCTCGACATGCAGGAGGGTCAGATCGTTGCCATGACCGAGACTGGTGACGTCAAGCAGGGTCTCCCTGTCATTGACCAGTCCAACCTCTACTCCCGCCTCAGCAGCGCTTTCGAGTCTGGCCGTGGCTCCGTCCGTGTCCTCGTCCTCAACGACGGTGCTCGTGAGCTCGCCGTTGACATGAAGGTCATCCACGGCTCTCGCCTGTAAGCGTGTTTACTGTTTTCTGAAGACGGGCAGCCGCTTGTAACGCGACTATTTCCCAACACCATAATGAGTTGATGAACAGCACTACTGGGCCTACCTCGCTTTTGAGGAATAGGTCCAGGCTGTCCTGAGAGTCACCTGTACAATGTCAAGTTTCCTGGGGATCTGTTGTTTGTATCAAGATGGTTCGAGTTTGTTTGTGTCGAGATTGGATAAATCATGTTGGCTAGCTGGAAATATTGGAGTCTTTTGCGTAGATGGGAAAGTTCTGTACATGGACTGTAGTAATTGTCAATCGATTCCGCATCTACATAAAGCTAAGCGTCCGCGTCCCGTGCCACTTTCTGTGTGACTAGCACTATTAAGGTTTTTGGAGTTATACCTGAGCTCTCAAGGTTCTCCACTAACCACAAACGGAAACATGCTGCCTCTCCGCTGTATGATACGCGGCCCAGAGGTGCCGACACTTCCAAAATCTATTGCTACCCTACATTTCAACTGCCGTCCTCTGGCTTCTTATTCAGTGACGTTTTGGCTTTATTCATCCTGAGTCTGGGGAGTGTCTCTTTAATTATATATCATAAATATTTATTCAGGCCCTAGGTATCTATGTTCATGATATTCATGATGGTTGTGGTGGTTAAAGCATCATGCGTGTCCAGAGCTCTTATCTATCCTCAAGGTATTTCCCCGCGCGAGGCTAACGCCATACAGAGCTTACTTGGATGGGTACACGGCCTGATAATCAATCACGCAAGCTCATGCTTGATGAGACAGCGCGTGACGAAACTCTGTCACAAGTTGTCCTTAAAATAAACCTTGATAGCGCATGACTTCTTCTCTTAAACATTTCCTTCTCCCCAAACCATCTATCTATCACCTTTCGCAATCTCGTGTATCCAAAGTGACCATGGGTGCTCAGCCATCAAAGCCAACACTTCACGAGAAGGCTGTCATGGAGCGCCTCCGTAGTCTCCAACTCCAGGAGGATGACGAATACGTCGAAATTAGCAGTGACGCTGAGAAGCGTGTTGTCGGGCCTTTGACTCGCGAGGCTCAAGGTCTATCTGTCCATGTCCTCGAGTCCTGGCAGTCTGCTATCCTCAAAGATCCCAAGAACAAGTGAGGTTTCCTGCTCTCGAGGCGCCACTATCAAGGCTAACATTCCACTGAGACTCGCACTCACGGCACTGAGCTCAGCAAACCCGAGACAGGTGCTCACTTCACTACCGACCGAAATCGCAGACCAGCAGATCTATAATGTCAAGATCCCATTCGAGGGAGATCCGATCACCAACCAGCGCTCAAGCGGCCGCTGCTGGTTGTTTGCCTCCACAAACGTGTTCCGAGTTGCCATCATGAAGCGGTATAATCTCGAGAGCTTTGAGCTCTCACAGCAGTATCTCTTCTTCTGGGATAAGCTTGAAAAGGCGAACTGGTTCCTGGAACAGATCATCGACACCGCAGGAGAGGATCTCGAAGGACGTCTCGTTCAAACCCTACTGGGCGACATCGTTTCTGATGGTGGTCAGTGGGACATGGTCTATAACCTTGTCGAGAAGTATGGTCTAGTACCACAGACCCTCTACCCTGATACATGGAATGCCCAGAGCTCCGGCATTCTTAATAGTGTTATCAAGACCAAGCTTCGTGAATTCGCACTCAAGCTGCGGGGCCTGATTAACTCCAAGAGCGGTGTTACAGCTACCACACTCTCGTCGGCGAAAGACAAGATGCTTCGTGAGATTTCTCTCATCATGACTCTTCTCCTTGGACCACCACCAAGCTCCGAGGAAAACTTCACTTGGCAGTACACCGACAAGAATGGCAAGCCACATCAGCTCAAGACTACACCTAAAGAGTTTGCCAAGAACATATACAGTTCCGATTTCCGCATCACTTCTAGCACCATCGAGAGCATGATCTCACTTGTGGATGATCCTCGGCACGAGCCGCTCTCTCTCCTCTCTGTTTCACGACTTGGTAACATCGTGGGTGGACGTGGCGTGAGTTACGTGAACGTTGATATCGACACACTCAAGGAGACGTGCATAAAGATGCTCAAGGCCGGTCTGCCTATCTTCTTTGGTAGCGACGTCGGTAAGTTCTCCGACTCCAAGTCGGGTATCATGGACCTCGACCTCATCGACTACGAACTTGGCTTCAACACTAGCTTGCTCGGCATGAGCAAAGCACAGCGATTGACAACACAAGAGAGTCAGATGACCCACGCTATGGTGTTGACTGCAGTTCATCTCGACGAGGAGACGGGCAAGCCTGTTCGCTGGAGAGTGCAGAACAGTTGGGGCACTGCGGCTGGTGACAAAGGATGGTTTGTCATGAGTGATGCTTGGCTCGACCAGTTTGTTTATCAGGCCGTTGTAGACCCTCGCTTCTGTAGCAAGGAGGTTCGCGATGTGCTCAAGAAGGAAGCGATTGTTCTCCCGCCATGGGATCCTATGGGCGCCCTGGCCTGAGTCAGCGTTCTTATTGCGGATTCGAAGGTATTGGTGTGAGACGACATTGAGACTTCTTTTTGTATCAGACTGATGCTTGCTGAGAGAATGAACATAGTTTAACTACCTCCAACACGATCGCAGCACAACCGTACTCCGTGATACCTATCATGGAATCATTCGTGGGTCGGCTCCCAGGTCCTGAAGTAATGATTTATTCAATTAAAGACAAGCTATATTCCCTGATGAGATGGCCACCTGACGTGTCTGTCCGATGGAAAACCTACCGTAGAAACTTCTCTGGAATTCAGATGGCTCGGTCTGGCTGTTCTATGAACTTGAACGGCTGCAATGTAGATATGCTGTGTGAGTAGCAGGGCCATTTTACTGTTGCACGACTAGATCGAGAAAAACCCATCGGCTTTCAGGAAGTCTCTGAGGTCCCGAGTTGAAAGGGCAAGTCGAGTTTTCGAGTTTCCAGTAGTGCAAACATTGATCAGCCAGATAAATGATCTCATAGTTCTCGATCGCTCATACCCGAAAGTCAAATACTCTTAACATATCTTAAAAAGCTATCGCTGCCGGCTTATTCGTTCTCTCAAAGAGTAGAACTCCAAGCAAACGCGCTGAGTACATAAATTTGATGCTGATGGGAGGTATCATACTTTTCTTATGAAAGGCTTCCCAACCTAACAAATCTCTCAAGTATTGTAACCAGAAGCTGATGACCTCGACTGTAAAAATCACTGAATTAAGGGTTTCTTTTTATCTTTTCGCAATGAGTTTGTGCGGTCTGTGGTAAACTCATACACAAAACCAGTTCAAGCAAGAGTTATCACCCATGAGTAGAAATGTGACTGATTCTCTCACCTACCAAAATGGTGCTGCAACATGAGAGGGAATTATAGCATTGGTATTGATTGACTTGAGTTGGCCTAGCCATTTTGTATAAGGTAGACCTGTTTGAATGTTTTCTCGATCGTTGAGTAGAAGTAACCATTCGCTTATAAGACGTTGCCATGAAACTCTTACGACCTTAAGATATCGGAGTATGCGTCTAACGAAGCTGGAGAACTCAGGTGGAAAAGTGGCTATGACATAGCAGCGCTAGGTACTGGTTAAAAGATTAACATGGTTAAGAGTATATACTTACGGAAATTAACGGGATTTCGTAAAGATTGACCACCTTTGATGCGATACCGGTACTGACATCGGTAGGGCTGGTGTGAGGATGAGTCAGCCAAATAGAATTTTTCTTTTTTTCTTTTTTAGTTATACATTGCTCGCTTCGCCTAGATGCTTGCAAGGTCCCTTGTCTCTCTGCCGTATAACCAGACTTACAATTATTTCGCCTGAAGACTTGACCAGAAATCTCTTCCAAAAATGAGCGAATCACTTGACGCGGCGCCGCCGCATGCTACCTTCGATGTAAGGACTAGAAATTCTCAAATCTCGACGTAGTACTAGTACTGACCATTGCTATCAAGACCGTCCTTGTCTTGGATCTCGGATCCCAGACCAGTCATGTTGGTTCTCTACTCCTGCTATATGTGCGTGATAAAAACTAATTAAACAAAGCTCATTTTGAGACGTCTGCGATCTATTGGAGTTTACTCTGAGATGCTGCCATGTACTCAGAAGCTCAAAGATCTTTCCTGGAAACCCGTTGGAATCATCCTTAGTGGGGGTCCCTCAAGCGTGTATTCTCCCGATGCACCAAACGTGGATCCGCTCGTGTTCGAGCTCGGTGTTCCTGTGTTGTACGTTGAACGCCAAAAGAATGGTGAAACGGCTGCTAATGTTTTTGTCAAGGGGAGTTTGCTATGGCTGTCAACTAATTGGTATTATGCCCCCTGGATATATCTGAGTGGCGGTTGACTAACGACTGTCCCAGCATGGCGAGTAAACCCAAACAATGTGGCACCTGGCGTGGCCCGTGAATACGGAGAGACTTCTATGGCCATCCGTAAGGTCGGTAACCATGCTGACCGTCTCTTCGAGGGATTGGGAGACTCTTTGAATGGTTCGTTCTGCAGATCTCGTCTTTCTGGCCTGGCTTAAGGGTATCTAACGTTCTCTGACTACAGTTGTAATGAGTCACTTCGACAAGCTCGTTCATCTACCCGATGGTTTCAAGACCATCGCCACTACCAAGAACAGCGAGTTTGCTGGCATTGCCCACGATTCTCAGCCCGTCTTTGGTATGTGTATCTTGTGAAGGTGTCGCCAAGCTTTACTAATAAGTATGACAGGCATCCAATTCCACCCTGAGATCTCTCATACAGAGCGTGGAACTGACATAATCGCCAACTTCGCTCTCAAGATTTGCGGTGCCCGAGCGGACTGGAAGATGGACAACTTCTCAGAGCGAGAAATTGTTCGAATTCGACAGCTGGTTGGCGACAAGGCACAAGTTGTATGTGTTCCAGTCTTACCCAACGCCCTATATCAACTTACTAATTGCTTCGCAGATTGGAGCTGTTTCCGGAGGTGTTGACAGTACAGTGGCGTATGATACCCAGGTCAAAAGATCTCTACCGAACACGTTTCACTGACGCTTGACAGGGCTAAATTATTGACGGAAGCAATTGGAGACCGCTTTAAGAGCATTCTAGTGGACACTGGTGAGATCTTGTTGCTTGACATCGTATTTGCGCCTGAGAGCAATGTTCTAATGTGCTTTAGGTCTGATGCGTCTGAATGAATGCGAACAGGTTAAGGAGACCCTGGACAAGCACCTGGGAATTAACCTGACTGTGGTGGACGGATCTGATCTCTTCTTCAGCCGTCTTGCAGGAGTCACGGAGCCAGAAGCCAAGAGGAAGATTATCGGAGAGACTTGTGAGACTTACCCCTGGAAGCCGACTAGCCTACCATGCTGACCCCAGACAAAGTTATCGATCTCTTTGAAATCGAGGCACTCCGGTAAGCATATACTTGCCCTCTTCTGAACTGTGGAAGACTAACTAAACCTTTTTTTACAGTATCGAGAAGGAAGCAGAAAACACACCGTTTGCCGGAAAGGTTGAATGGTTCCTTCAGGGAACACTCTATGGTCAGTTCTAACTTTACTTACCATGGATCGAAAACATTAACACGATATAGCGGACATTGTGGAAAGTTTGAGTTTCAAGGGAGCCGCCAGTTCCACCATTAAATGTAAGTCTCCCCGTTGTTCATTTCTCGTTATGTACCTGGGAGACCGAGAAGGAAAAAACACCTGCGCTTTAAACACCAAGGCAACCCCCTCAATCCCAACTTCTTATGCACCTCGCGAATGCCGTTGCAGACACTAACTAATACATAGCTCACCATAATGCGGGAGGACTTCCTGCTCGCATGCAAAACGGCGTAAGTGGCACCAAAATTTCCATAATTTAATGGGAAGATACTGATAAAAAAACAGGAGGCACACCTCAAGCTCCTTGAGCCGCTCCGAGAACTGTACGTGACAAGTTTCGAATACGAATCTAATGAGAGGGTCATTGCTGGTCACAGTTGCTAACAATACATAGTTTCAAGGACGAAGTGCGGGCTTTCGGACGCCAACTGCAGATTCACGAGGAGCTCATTGGAAGACACCCTTTCCCTGGTCCTGGTTTGGGTATTAGAATCATCGGAGAAGTCACCCGCGAGCGTGTCGAAATTGTGCGCAAGGCGGATCACATCTTCATCTCCATGATCCGCGAGGCTGGAATTTATGACGAGGTTCGACGCGACCACTTGTCATCTGTGAGAAGTTTTACTAATCGATTTGCCAGGTCACCCAAGCCTACGCTGCGCTTGACACAAACAGAGGTAACCCCTTTTCTTCCATTCTATGAAATTGTATCAATATCTGACTTGCATTCGTCAACAGCCGTCGGAGTGCAAGGTGATGCCAGAGCGTATGGCTACATCTGCGTTCTGCGAGCCGTGACCAGCTTGGATATGATGAGCGCCGAGCCCTACGAGTTCGAGTGGAGTCTTCTCAAGGCTATTAGTAGACGCATTGTGAACGAAGTCGACGGCATCGCGAGGGTGGTATACGACACCACATCAAAGCCTCCAGGTAAGAGCCTCCTCTATGCTTCTCCTTCGCATGCTTGTGATGTTAACAGACCGACAGGAACGATTGAATTGGAGTGATACTGCTCCCCGATCGAGTTCAAAGAAGATTTTACCAGGCTGCTCTTTCAGCGCAGACCTGAGATGGCGTTTAGAAGGATGGAATAGATTTGCCGAATAAAGGGGTATGTGTCTTAGCTGCGGATCTGCGAAATAGGAGGTTACGACTCGACTCGACTCGACGCCCTAGCGACTCTGCAATGGAAGTCAATCCAGGCTAAGCGACGGGACACATAACCTCCGAGTCTTGATCAAGGATAGCACTTACCTTACGTAGTCTCATGATTTCAATGATTATGTTTTTCTTTGATAATCCTAGTTCTGGTCTCTTCAGGTTACACAGTAACCGCTTTTACTCAATCCAAGCCATCGGCTTCACGACCGGCGATGAGGTTACCAAGACGGTTCTTGCAAACAAGGTCAGAGTAGAAAATGTTAATCCTGGGGGAATACATCCTGCAAGGCCAGCGTTTAGCCAGGTAGACACCCAAGCAAGCCCCTTTTATCCCTTGAATTGGGCACTTCGTACCATAATGCGAGAAGGATGCCAGTCTGAGCTGCTTACTACGCGGCATGGATTTGCTTCGCTCGTGAAGAATTTCAGATATATACGTGTTTGTGAATAGCCCTTCACAGACCCTTCAGTTGAAGTAGAAGCCTCGCCACAGAATAGCCAAGGGCCAGCACATCAAGACCGAGAAGCAGCTCAACCGCACCCGTAGAGTAACTATACTCACAGGTGCGTGTATAGGTCCTCAGTGGCCATTGACATTATTATCCGCCACTAGTGGTAGGACAGCCGGCGGTGAAGTTTGTCTATGGATTGGTTCGTTTGATCACTGGTTAGAAGGGTATACTTTGCCTTGTGAAGACGGACTTTCAAAGGAATCAATACATGGAGTGATAGGATTTTCTGTGAAAAGGGACGGCCAGGAGCAGCACTGATAGAGCCAATGTTCGACAATACGATGCTATCTCGTTTCATGCAGGGCTCTGTCACTTGTCATCTGAAGACCTGAAGATTCACATCATGGTGACACAACAAAGGGCCAAGGGACATAGTTTCCGGGCTGTCCTTTTGATAAATCTTCATAGCCTTAAGATCACAAGGGATTTGCGGCTTCCCGTTTGATCGATGGAAGGCGAATCATCTAGATTTCCAAGCAACTTGAAAAGGTCGGTGAAAGGCACCGCCTCCAGTCTTCAATAACATCTGCAAGTTAATGTGGTCTCTGATACATCGATGGGAGTCCATCGAATAAGGTAATGCTGTGGCTTTGACAGCGGGCCGTTCCCTGACTCGATATGCTGGCATGACAACGAGTAATGTCTGAGTAGGCGCTTGGGACATGTCATGGGGAAATGTCATGGTTTGGTGATTGGGTAGTCCAAGCGCAGACGTTGCATAAATTCCGATACAGACACAAGTGATTGGATGAACGGGTACATTCTGTTGTCATCGGTCAGTCATGGCATGAAGTTGGGAGACGATTCTGTTGGTGATGACTGTCACCCCTTATTATGATTACTGGAATTTTCAAAATCGATCCTTTCGGAAATCACAATAGGATGACTGCCAGCTTCCGTATAATATTTATTTTCGACAAACGCGCTTGGCAAAAATAGAACGGCCACATACGAGTTTCTCTGTCTCGCTGAGTAACATAGGTACTTTACCAAGGTCGAGAATGTGGCTGTTTGATGCTGGGAGTTTCGTTCTATTTGGAGGCCTTTTTTATGCCCAACTCAACTTGCCAAACCACTCGATTTAAATTTTCTTAAAAGAAAGGCATTGCTCGTGTCTTTTGAAAAGTGAAATATCAGATATCTCAGAGAAACAACATCACTTACACTTCACCAAAGCCAAAGATCAAGCACAGATCGTCGATTTATTCTTGACACAGTCACAGAACATCAATAATCTGGCAAGGCTTCAACGAGCCGCCCTACGGCCGGGTATAGCCTTGTTTGTGTCTCCTTTATTCCTACTCGTCTAGCCGCCCAGATCTACACAGCACCCAACACCTAGGTGCCAAAGCCATAGAGTGAGGGAGAGAGGCAGCCGTCTTCCGCATCCCATCCTTCACCCACAGCAACAACTTATGAGCGTGATCTGTCCGAGTTCTTGTTCCTTGTCACTATCAATTATTATTATTGCAACACTGAAGCTTCTCCATTTGCCACAAGCAACAATAACAGGACTCGGCGCAGAACAAAACTCTAAAAGCTAGACAAGCCCAAGGCGAGACGTCATTGTCCGCTAGACTACACCACCCACCATCGCGCCAGTCAACGCCCAGACGCCGAAGCCAACGTTACCACGCCAAAACTCTCTCTCATTCTTAGCGTCAATCTTGTACCGACCTGTTCAGTGGGCACATGGTTGCAGAGCCTCATGATTCAAGAATCAGCACTGTTGAACATTCTAGCTCGGGTCTGACAGCCCTCTTGGCCTTAGTCTGGGACTATTCGCCTCGAATTCAAGGGTTCACGAGGTCCCTGTCCCTGACATCGAAGCCTGAAAGACTCATCTCCGCCAAATCTCTTCCGTAAACCAGAATCGCTTCATAGATACGTACCTCACCATCCCCCTCTGGTAGCAACGACTATACCCCAGTGGACCCGTTCGCAGCCCAAGGCCCGAGCCCGAGCCTGAGCCTGAGCTTGAGCCTAAGCCTGGGATCAAGGTTGTTTGTCTGTTCATACGCTTAGTTTTGGGCATCTGAGTTTTCGGGCTCGCGTCCTCGTCGGCTGTCCCCGTTGTTGCTCTCCAAGAGCCCAAAATACTCAGAGCTTCCATCACTCAATCGAGTTAGGAAGCCCGGTGAAAAGCCGAGGAAGGCTAGGCAAGTGCCACTGAAACTCCGCTCAGAAACGGCGGGATATTGAATATTCTTGAGGTACCTGCAAGTCAATGCCTTGTGTGGTCGAGATAATAAAAGGTAGATGCTGTGAGAAAGAAATTGTCTAACTGTTGTGCTGTCAGGAAGAGGTCCGTACGGTTACAAAAAGGCCAAACCGGGTAAATAACAACCCTCAGGTTAGCTCGATAACCTTGACTACCGACCTAAGCACGGAGCCCAGGTAACTACCTATCCTGCTCTTGGTGCTGACAATTGCATCCCGGTGGGGGACTCGCTCTCTGGCTCTTACCGAGATCATTGCATAGTCTACTCCATACACATGGTCTGGTCTGAAGACAACGATTGTATGGGAACTTTGAGTCAACGTTTACAGCTTGCCGTCGCCGTTCTCCACGCCACTACATCGATCGTCATCGGTACTCCCACAACCTTCTACTAATAAGTTAAGTCACTGATCAGGGGTTGCTGGCACTGGGCAGCTAGTTGCTCTACCCATAACGGAGTGCAATAGTCTGCTACTTTTCTCAGCGCCTTGAGTTGTCGAGAGCTTGTTCCGGGAGATAGACCTCGATTCTCGCAAAATACCATCAACTGTCTCTTCCTCCTCCTTCTTCTTCCTTCTTCCCTCTCCCTGCAACTCTTCCCAATCTCTCCATAATTCTTGGTCCTCTCGGCATTGCCCCTCACCCCACCTTGACCACCTTCTGGTGGTGGACCCTCGTACAAGAAGAGAGAGCACACGCACAGAGCAGAACAAAGAAGGGCTGTCTTCCAAGACGCCTTGATAGCTCGATTGTATTCCCCTCTCGAATCTGTTCATAGCAGCATTTACGAGTTGTAAGTATTTACTGGAAGATCCAACTTTCGTTCGTACTTTAAATTTGCTGACCGACTGCTCGAATTAGCCCCAACCATTCAGTACATTAAAGATAGTCCTCACGAATTGGCTTCTTTATTATACACGCCCGAGTCTCACTCATTTCACTTTGCAATCGGCCTGCTGAGGTGCGAGTGAATTCAATTGCAGTATTGGCTTTCTTCTAACAGAAGATTGCCCTCGCTGTTCTCTACTTTCAATTACATCCTCTGAAACGCAGTGTTACTGGTCACCCTGCGTCATCTCAATCAGTGTCATCCGATCTCAACGCCACCACTCCAAGCGGAAGCGCATCAATAATAGCAACAACATAAAAAGATTCCTTGTCAGGTCCTCGGCCTAGCCAGACATTTTATTTGGCCTCAAAACGAATCCTGGGTCTTCGTCACCATATCAGACATTACCCTACTTGACCCTGCTATTTGCTCCCTGGTCCACGCTGACAAGGACTGACCAAGTTCGACCCCTCCTCACGTGGCCTTGGCTTCAAAGTACATACAGCAAGGTTGATTGCCGTCATCCTGCACCACGGACGGAACGATACGCCACGGCTGCCTCCACCCAGTCCAACGTCTGGCGTCCTAACGCTACCGCTTTTCTCCACGGCATCGCCCTTTGTCCAACGTTTCTCACGACTCGCCTCCGATTTCGTACATTTGAGATTTCCCTCGCAGCTGGCTCACAACAGCACACATAGTTTCGACAGCTCGGCGATCAGATAAGCTTCGCAATCCTGTGTAGCCCCACGTCATCATGACGGACCGTCATCGCTATCCGTCCTCGGGACGAGCGGCCACCTTTGCCAACCATGCGAGAACTTCTCTGCCGTCAAGCATTGGCTACACTTCTTTGTACGCCGGTGACATGCACGTCATGCCGACTTCGACCCGACAGCAGCAGCCCATTTTGACGACACCACGAGGATATGTTACAACTACTTCTACAACACCAACACCAAACACCACCACCCGGACGTACGCCGTTACTCAGGACCCTCGTTCACACAGACCGACTACGCGGGATGTCACACGCTCCCAGCGGTCCTCCACACTAGATTCTACTAGTCGTCCCCCAGTAATTGTCATGACCACCCAGAAGGACCGCCCCAATGGCACGAGTTCTCATTCTTCCAATGCTCGCCCCGGAAGTCCCTTGAGGGATGACTACCGTTCGAGCGATGGGCAGTTTTATACACAACCTGCCTCATCTATACGTTCACGCAGCACAGCCCGCTCCTATGCCGATCAGCCAGGAAACGACACTTATGCTCGCAGCAGCAGAGACCGCAGCAACAGCTTGGTACGCGACGACCCCTACCGCAACAGTCGTCATTCTGCGATATACCAGAATAATCCCCGTCAGAGCTCTAGTAATATCGACTATGGGGACGACGGTTATCAGTACACTAATGCCGGTGAGCTGGTTCGCTACGACCTCGATCATTCAGGCCCTGCGAGGACTCGCAGACGTGAGAGTTTCGACCGTGGCTACTACCGCCCAAATATTAACTACAACGCGGATCAGCGAACGTTCAATGTGGATACCAGCCCAGACTTGAGTCGCAACTACATAACAACAAGCACAACCAGCGTCCCAAGCAATCGGCAATACGATAACCGGGGCGGTCCTCCACCAAGTACACGAGGGTTTGACAAGATTCGAGGGTACGAAAGTCCGCGGGACTTTGCTCCGATGCCCTCCAAGACTCCCGAACCGACCTTGGTCAAACAGGACACCCCCCTTGTTGCGACTACGGAAACCACAAGACGGCCTCGGCCAGTGTCATTGTACCAAGAGGGACCACCTCGTTCTTCGCATCACGACGATTACTATCGGAGCCGAGAAGACGAAAGAAAAATGCGAGAATTTCGTGATCAGCCAGAATCTGAACTCACTTATGAGCCCGAGCGCGCATACGAGGCACCCTACTTCCAAGATGACAGAGTTACTTCCCGTGGCTTCGGCATCCGAACTGACACTACTGACGAACACGATGATCGCCGTGAACGTCGCCTGGAACAACCGAAAAAGCGATCAGATGAAGACCTGCCACGTGATGCTGATTATGAGCGCGATGATCGACGTCGAGGCCGGCTTGATTCCAAAGACACTCGCCGTGAGAGACGTGAGAGTAAGAAAGGGAGTGATGATGACGAAAAGGAGCGTACTCGGTTCCGTGACAAGGTGGCTACTGGCCTGGGTATTGCTGCGACTGCTGTAGGCCTTGTGCCTGCCGTCAAAGACGACGACAAACGCGACAAAGATCCCGGCAAACGTAAAGGCTCTGATGACGAACGTGAGCGCGAACGTGAACGTGAAAGAGACCGAGATCGTGACAGGCGGCGCGATTCGATGAAAAGTGAACGCCCAAGAATCGTTGAGAGAGATGTATCGCGACAGCGTGATCAATCAAGGCAGCGTGACCAGGATCGTGATTCCAGAGAGACTAGTCGTCGAAACGGGGAGTCCCGTAAGAGCACTGAAGCCGTCATTTCGTCATCTGATTCCGACGAAGCCAAAAAGTCCACTCGGAGACGTCGCGATTCAAATGCCTTCAATCCGAATGATACTTCTGAACTGCGGCATCTCAAGGATCAGCTGGCAGCCTTGAAGACCACCGACAAAGAAAAGGAGAAGGAAACCCCGGTCGTGGTCGAAAGTAAGTCACGGTCCTCTTCACCTACTCGAGAAACGAGAACAGCAATAGAAGCTCGTCCATCCAAAGACTCCCGGTCACCACCCGATTCCAAGCCATCTGGACCCCCTGAAGAAGAATCCCGTGGCCGCGAATCCCAGCAGACCCCTCCGGACGACAAACAGGTCCGTGTAGTATCGCCTCCTCGCGATAAAAAGGATGAGAAGCCACTCAAGGGTATCTTGAAACAGCCAAAGGTCAGCTTTCCAGAGGAGCCGAATCCCATTCGTGAAGGGGTTGCACCTCACAAGGAAGACAAGAAAGCCAGAGAAGCACCTGCAGGTGCAAAATGGACCAAGATCAGCCGCAAGGTTGTTAACCCTGAGGCTTTGACCATTGGTAAAGAGAGGTTCGAGGTCAGAGATGACTTTGTCATTGTACTACGGGTACTCAGCAAAGAGGAAATTCAGGCATATGCCTCGGCAACACAAGTCTTGAGAGGTATGTTCTAAGTTCAGGGTTCAGCCTTAGCTTGAGCTGGTGCTAATTGCGAAATAGAGAGACGTCGCCGCGACGATGATGGTGGTGATACGGATCGGGATCGTGACCGTGATGAGGATGAAAGGAGAAGACATCATCGTCATCGCCGCCATCGGGACGATGACTCTTCAGACTACGAGGACAAGGACAAGGACCGCGACCGCGACCGCGAACGACGCAGGCGTCATCGAGATGAAGAGGAATATGACACCCGGTCAAGGGATTTGGACCATCATCATCATCACCACCACCGCTCTCAGCGAGAACGTGAGCCTGTGCTTGAGGCTTAGTGAGAGAAAGAGCGTTGAAACCACCATGCCATTATCTATGGCTGAATGTTTTGATCGAGTATTTAAGCGTTACATCGAATGACCAACGGCGGGCCTTCTTTTATCAGGTATATATTGAGCGTTACCAACCATACATCACACATTAAGCATAAAAATCGGGCAATTTAGCGACGCATTCTGGATAAACAAACATAAAATAAAATACGTTCTGGTTCACATTATTCCTGCATTATTTTAGCACTCGTCCGCCCCATATGGTTACATAGCGCTGAGTATAGAAACAGAGTTTCACCAGTCGACTTGCAAATTTCCTCAGATCTCGGCTTAGAGGATCTCGGTGCGAGGCACGAGACCGTCTCCAAGTTTGAAGACTGGAGAAGAGGGCTAGTAACGGTACGTCGCAGATTGGGTAGCAACATTTCATATCGGGTGCCTACAGTGGCAAAATGTTAAAAGAGATGGGACTAATAATATGTGATGGGGAGGTTGAGGCTTTCTTGGCTACTAACTAAGGAGTTTGTGGGTATCGTATTTGCTCTTGTTGTCCAGATCCATTCCATGTTTCACGGCATTATGAGGGCGAACCTACAAGTTTGCAGCAAGAAGTCCAGCTACTAGTTCCCATTCATCCTGGAGGGCCGATAGATGCGTCCAGTCCAATGTCGGCTTCGTATGGTAACAGAAGTCGTGGCAAGGACCATAACCTATGCGAGCGCCCGCATCAAGATGAAAGAGGGAATTGAGGCTTCGCACGGAAAGCTTCCTCGTCACATTTATGCTGGCTTCCGTAGTTTCATTCCCTTCACCGTCCAAACATATGTTCGAGCCATGATCACCCATCTCCTCCAGCACAGGATGTTGTACGACGTCCTAGTCTGGGCTCAAAGCCGCTACCCGTGGTTTATCTGATACATCATGAACGAAAAGACCGCGTGTGGGTTGACGCCTCCACGCTGAAGCAGAACGTTTGGATGTGATGTTACCTGCAAGTATCCTGATGCGCCAGGCACGGGTAGAGGCATGAGAGGAATGAAGCTGAATCATACCGACCCCTCTCATGCTTCCCAACAACGTCAAACTTCTGAACTTGTCCCGTTTACGGTGATTCGTTAGCACTCATCATATACTGGCGGTACAAAGTTGTGCAGGGAGTTGAAGCTCCCACCGTGGCTTGACTCTCACGATCAGGGTCCGGATGAGCCAACAAAGAAGTGTTATGCACGAGACGACCATCAAAGGGGGGGTTAGAAGCCCTGCCTAGTGACTGAACTTGTTCAAGCCCTCTATGACGAGAAGAGAGATGGCAGGAAATGTTATAAAGTTCACTCACTGTCCTACATCGTGTGCGGTGTTGAGTCAACATGAGATCAGAGCTGGACACGACAAGCAGAAGCCGTGATGAAGAATGCATGCGTTTCAAGTGTCCACTTCCGGCTGTGGAAGCACCTAGTAGAAGGCCTAGTCTGGTTCAAAGTATAAAAAAACTGGACTTGGGCGGCTGCATGATACTGCCACGAGTCGTGACCGTTCCAGGCTGGCACAAGACAAGCAAGCCATTCGGTGTCAAGTTATCAAATGTTTTACTGTTTGCCCACTCACCCCAAGAATAGCAACTCAGCAGCCACGTCTCCAAGGGGAGCGAACGACGCCCAACCGCCGATCTCTGGCTTGATGGTGGCGGGAACAAAAAAAGACACGTCTAGATCTCCACACCTTCAGAGGTGATTTTATACTGTGACAAAGGCAAAAACGCCAGCCAGCCAGCCTAGCCAGCCTACGGATACCGCGAATGGTCGCTGGAAATGCAAGTTGTTGTAATTACAGTACCCCTTTCCCCCATCTTATCGCATTGCGTGGCTTTGAACGCCTCTAGCCGGCCAATGAGCCGTGTCGTGTGCTAATTGTTTGCGAGACTAACAAATGGCATGTCTCAACATTTTCGAGGCAATGGCGGATATTTTCCGCCGCCGAATGCATTTTCTTGACAGAGGCAATAGTCTCAACCGCGATGCATTGGAAGATTAGCTTTGCATCTCTGGTATAAGATATCAGCCGCGTGGGGAAACAGGCAGCATGTCAGGGATCTCACGGGATATACATGGCCCCTGCTACCACATACTCCAAGCAACTGTTGACAGGACCTGTAATCCCTGCCATGTACAGATACGTATGTACGGAGTATCCAGATTCTCGTTTGCCATCGGCGGGCCGGAGCGAATGCTTGCGGTTCTGTATCTCATGATTGTGCTTAAAAGAATACCCTCAGAACTATTGTGGGATTGTAATCGGGCTTCATATGATCTCAGGCTTCTCATAGTGAGCGGTAGTGGCTCGGTAGAACGAGTGAATTATCGGATTGGTATGAGTCGATTTTACTGACTCTAAAGGTTTCCTGTGCTTCCCAAGCTGCCTCTCTATACTCCGTACCGGTGCAGTCTTCATGTCAAAGTGGCCAGGTTTTTCGACTTGCTATGGGACCTCTGGCTCTTGACTATTGTCCTTCAATTCACTGATGTTAGGGACAGTGACTGTCTATGTCCTCGAAGGCGTTCAAGCAGAGATAATCCAAATCTTAATAAACCTTGATTACTGTAAGCTTCTTGTGACATTGATAGTAGGTGTTGATCTTTTTCTAGCACCGTCATGAAATAGTAGTATGAACCTATTTGTCTTCATGCTAATGATATATAGAGGATTTGTGAAGCAGTTGTGTAACTGCACATGGAAACAGCATTAATCTAATACGAAGGTAACTAATCTGAGGTAAAGTAATCATGCTCCATATTCACGAATGGATCTCAATCAGAACTATGGGCTGTTTTTCTTCAATGCCTAGGTGGATCTGTCAGCAACACCGGCAGTTGAGTTGGTGAATAGGAAGAGAGCCTCCCTTGGAGCTTGGGTCGAGCTCGGCTACACATTGAAATTTAGATTCGGTTACAGACCTCCAGGAGGCTATCTGTAGGTCTTTACGCGCACAGTTCTCCCACGAACCACCGTGGAAGCGGAACCCCTTGCCGGTGATGTCGTCTCAATTAGTCTTTTCGAATACTTGTGCTGTACGTACCTATGAAGCACCCTTGTCCGGGGATGACGGGCGCACCCCTTCTGTGCATCTTGGCTGTGCCTGGAGCTGGTGCACCCTGGTCGAGCCGGACACACAGTCCCAGTGTCCCACAACGGCTGGTAATCGCTCGAGTTGAGTGTGGGCTCACATCCCTGACCGACATTCCAGACATGGGTCGTTAGGAACCAACGAAGGACGTAACTGCAGTAAAGAGATTGAAGGTGCAAAGACTCGTCAGATAAAAGTCGTTGATGCGCGCGACATTGTATCATAAATATCGTTGGTCTGGTCGTATACGCTTCCGAGACGGGAATTGGAAGAAGATAGGGGGTGACTCAACTAATCTGTGGTGTGTAATGGTTCTTGCTCGTTAAGGATCTTCAAAAATAGCCCAGTATGTCTGCTAATATTATGGCTCTCGGTTTGTAAGTTAGGTATGGACAATCTGGTTCATAATCCCGAGATTGTGCCAGGATACGGTCTTAAGCCCTGTGCCCATATCAATCTTGAGCGGTAGGGCTGCGAGGATGACTCAAGACATCGTCAAGAGGTTCGTGAGTTAGCTTGCGGCGACAGCTAGGCACAGCACCTCTGGGCCCTTGATCGCACATCGTGTATGGCAGTACCGGGTCAGGGTCTGTGGCAGCCTTGTGCATGTTGACAGGTGGTGCCTATCAAACGCATACTAAGCCCATGACGGACGAGTGTCAAAGAAATCGCGGATCTATGAAGGCCCCGGCCAGATCTGACGATGGCTACAGACAGGGCCCAGATAACTAATGGTATGAGGTTGCAGAATTGGAGCGCGTGAACAGGCACGATGTGCAATGGCTTTGAGGGAACGATGTGCATTCATCAAATACATCCCAATGAGGATGCGTATTCAGGCTGCAACTCCGAGGTGGGCTGAATGTGAAGCCAGCTTCCATCCTGATATCCTTCGGCTGTGCCTCGGAGCGCAGCGGGGAACACGGGTTCAGTGGCGGTGATGCCGTTGCGCTGTTTCTTGAAGTCCAATCATGGACTGTAATGCAAAGTGATCATGTTGTTTTCAACAGTTGCTTCAGTGGATTGACACCATAGGGAGTATGGGACCACAAGTCAGTGCAGCAAGTTACTTTGCATGCTCTTTGAGGATGCCACAATCGACACTAGAGCAAAGTGAGAAGGTCCCTTGAACTGCAGACTCGACATCAAGCATGTAACGCGATGGCCGAGGTTTGGTGACCACAGGTTGTCAGCCGTGCATGAGATGGGAAATTAGATGTTGATGAGTTTGACTCTGGGGCGACTTAGCGGCATCCTAAAATTAACTAGAGCCCAAGTTAGGAATAGTAACTTCTGCAGAGCAAGGCTTCACACACACCATCACTCCAGAAGTCCCTCAGACTTTGCACCACTCCCCACCTGCACTGCATGAGGCATCGGGACGGCTAGTACCATCCATAGCGCTGAGCGTTGGCAGCTGGCGAAATAATGACAAGCTACGGAGTACCGTAAGTACGTAGTAGGGTAACGATGGAGGTCGTCTCCAATAGGCTCTTGAGAGCCACTGCGAGGTCGAGACGGATGGTATTCCCATATTCTGGAGAGGCTTGGGCGTGATCTTGCTATGTATCTGCATGCGAAATGCCCTGTATATTGATGTGTTTGCTGCTAGATGTCGATTCGCAAGGCTGACATGAAAGTGGTAGTGGTGATGGTGATGATGTCGTCGTCGTTGTTGACGTTGGTCCAAAACCTTGATGTTTGAGTCAGGAACAAGGCGCGGGAGGCTGTCCAAGTGCGGCACATGTTCCAAGCCACCACTTTGCCTTGGGTGGGGGCATCCTTCCTTGTAATTAAGCCGTTGGCGAAGGAGAGAGCCACAATTGGAAGCCGTCGAACTCACATGAGATTTGGCAGGAGCGTGGGCGTCATGCTTTCCGTAGGGCAGCATTGGAGAATCTCTCTCTACATCGAGGTACATACACGTCGGTACCTAAGGTACTCCCTTACCTTACACCCCTAAGTACACCTCATAGCCCCCCCTTCACCTCATTCACCGCTACCCACCGGCCTCTCTATTAACATCGATTGTGTTATAGATCCAGCAAAGAGATGCACTGTTGTACCAACTTCGTACATGCCGTGTACGTATTACGTTGTCCTTCGTCGCGGTGAGTCCAGTGTAACATGAAATGCACGTTCTCACAGGCTTGAAAGCGCATAATGCGAATGAATAAACAGGCATAGATTTAAGTTATGATTTGTGCTGGCGCTAAATGGTTCTTTCTAAGGCTCAGTCATCAGCGGCACCTATACCAAGATTGGGACATCTCTGCTCCAGGACTAGAATAGTCATTATTCTGGTGGTTCCCGATTCATGATGGTTGACTCTCAAGTGGGTATCTCGATACTAAATTTGGTGTTGGTGGCCTCTCGGATTGTCATCTCGTAACGTCGGTCGCTTATTTAACTGATTTCGTCGTTTTGAGTAAATTTTCCGTCCATACATTCACGCAGCGTCAGCCTGCGTTTCTCTGGAGGTATTGATCACTCATGTTTAAAGCCATGTCCATCATTGTCGCTGTGTGTTCACACTTCACTTCGATTATCAATGTGCAGCAGAGGTTTAAGCTACCTCATGCCACATGGACGGGCTATAAATTGCCATGGGTCATCCATTGCCGCGGGCTCTGGCAAGGGGCTTCCCTTGAGCTTCATGCCTCCCCTACCCTCCATCTCCACAACTCCGAGTCGACGGACCACCCGCAACAACCCTGGTCTCCCGCTCCCAGCACTCAGGTCAATTACCGGGTTGGGTAACGACGGTATCTTTGAGGTTGACCGTTGGACGTTGAACCTTAAACAGGGGCTTCCCACAGAGACGCAATGCTCAACTTGGAGCTCGGTCGCATATTGCATGCATTGGGGCACCAGTCTTTTGGTCATGCTGTTTCGACAATTTTGATGATAACCTTGCAGTTGCCTATGCGCTCTTTGAGGGAGTTGCCAATCTTGCTTGCTTTCTTGCTTAGCCACATCGCTTTATTTCATATCGAGCTACCTTATCATCCAAGGTAAGGTACTAACTATGAGTGAGGTACCTACTACGTAGTTCAATATTTCACAACCAAAAGTCTAACGTTAGCAAGGCCTTCGCTGACCACCCGACCTACCTAAGGTAGTATATCGCCACGCTACTGGACAGAATACCCAATGGTCGTAACATTAGCCAAGTGACTACACCATCTATATACCGAATGTTTATTGTCAGGTTCCTTTCACTACATGTACTCAAAAAACATATCACCAGTGTTGCCTTGCCTACCCTGTACACATTTTTATTTTCCGAATCCATCACCTGGTGCTGAACCCTGCCCCTTGAAAGGCTTGTCATCTGCACGTACTCCCGCGAGTAGCCAGGCCCAGGTGGCATACCAGTAACTCTGTCAGGCAGGGTGGCTGCCAGGGTCCCCCCCCCTGGCCGCACAAAGAATATGGAGAGAATGTCTCTAGAAGAACAAACCTGACAACAGCAAGGGACATGCCCAAGAGCAGTTACAAGCTTATAGTATGGGCCACTAGACGATCACAAGCCCCCAGCATGAAAAGAGTAGATCTGTCAGGATACAGGTCTGGCATGTCGCACAGGCAGTACGATAGAAATTCAAATTGTTTGCGAATTTCCCAGACCGCTTAAATACTGTATAGTAGAGAGTTGCCACGTACGCAATGGTTTGATGTCCCCCCTCCAGGTGCGCGTTTTGGTCTTAAATTAGTGAGAAGTTTAACGCGGTGGCTTGAGGTGGAAGACTGGTCTCACAAGAGGGTAAACGACCAGAAGGCAAACCTCAAATTGTCTCTTCTTCAGTACACCCTTTTCAAAGCTTAAAAATACCAGCAACTTAGACACCGATGTATTCTTTTGTCGTCCTGACACATCTTGGGGAGGAGCAAATTAAAATTGGTATGTAGCAACAAGGAGAAAAGAACAACACCTATAACCAGCTTCTCCGCTCTAGGAATAATCAACCACTCCTCGCACAACGCATCGTTCAGTGCACCGCATGTCGCTCGAACATCCACATCCTCACGCAATGTTTCGATTGGTTGTGCCCAGCTACGCGAATGCTAGTCATCCCGATGCCGATTCTAGCACCCGTGTGACCATGTCAAGATCATCAATCTGCAGCAATCCATGTGGACTGCCTGAGCCCTTGTCCTCGAACGCATGCCACAAAGGCTCGTGCTGCCACAAGATTTAGGTCAATTTGAAGATCTAAGCATATGTATGCAACCAATCTCGCACTGCTTCTCGCACTGCAACATTCCACAAGATCATCGATAAGGGACGGAAACATTTATAGCATCACCGACACCCTGAACTTCACTGAACACCGCATAACTAGGTGGACCGTGTCCAGACCGCCGGTCGTTTACTCCCCAAGCAAAGCACTCAGGTATCTATTTGTCTTTACAGGACCAGATGCTGTTTATACAAGGGGAAGTTATCTACTATTTAGGCCATTGCTTTCCCGGTTCGTCACAAACTAAAGCAGTCCCTGCTTCACCCATTTCCCGCACCGACCAGAGTTAGCGTTGTCCCAAGTCTCTTTGACAGGCAACGGTTCCACCCACTACAGTCATCGAAGCCTACGACGTCTCGTTCCGTTCAGTTAGGTTGAGGGACTAATAGTTACAGGTACCGAATTAAGCCGGATACGCTGCGCTAGCCGGTACTTTTCCACAGCCAGAACCAGTTGGGATTCTCTTTAGTACCCCTGATATGTAAGGTAGGTATGTTAGCCATTACCGCCGTGCAGCTCCCCGCCCCCTGCCCTCACATGGCCGCCATCTGTCTTGTTTTGCTTCCCAATCTTGCTCGTTTTGGGCCCTAGCACATAATTACATCAACACTGATCAAGTGCTTTGTCTTGCTCGAACCAGGCTCGCTATTGCGGACTTGGTAGCGCGTTATTGCAGCAAGCTCGGGTCGCGAAGAAGGGATATTGTGTCTCCGCTCATCTTATTGTGATTGCTGCCCAGTGAGCATCAGAAGCCGCTCTCCCGGGCCCAAGTTCCAAGCCAGGCCAAGTCAGGAGTGTGATAACGCTCAGGTTCACGCCCTGTAATTAAGGGCCCCGGCATGACTAAAGTCCCAGAGACCGTCGGCTGCCAGGGCTGGGGCAGTATATCTTGCAGGGCCGCGCTACCTTGATCTTTTGTTGCTGTTCTTTTTAATCACCTTATCCCAGCTGAGCCCTGGCCGTTTCTGACAGTTGCCAGACCACTCTGCGAACACACGCTCATTGCTAAAGCGTGTCTTACCTACATACAGAGCTCATCCTTGTCTATGTTACCGTTCAGAAAAGGTACGTGTGCGGGCTCAACCTGCATAGAACATCTCGAGACGATCGAGAAGCAATACCTGGACTGACACGAGACCTTGCGCTGTAGTGACCAAACTACATCTCCATATCACTTCGAAGAAGGTCATCGCGACAAACAAACCGACCCTCCGGCACCGCACTATAGTCGCGGCTCCTGAGCAATTCTCGAAAGTTTGACAGGGATCCGCGCTCCTGGAACCAGCACGTGGAAGACGTTACCAACAACCTCTTGTGTGCCACCTTTCAAGAGATATCACAGCCGCTACTTGTCGTCTGTTGCTACACGACTTCAAACGCGATTACTAGGTGCGTCGAATTTTATGGTCCGTTTGCTCCTTGCTGCAGCTGCAAAAGATGCTCGGTACAAAGCTGTAATTGTCCTACGGTGTCGTTTTTCTCTTACGAAATTAGGGCCCGCAGAGGCTTACTAGTATATTTCACTAGTGGCTTCCTGCACGGCTTAAGGAGACGTCCATCCGATCATCATTGCCTGCATCCAATTCTTTTTACCGACGTAAATAAATTGAGAGAGGACCGAGCTGATTTTTATCCTATTTCACCAAACTGACATGCCGCGTCTTCTAGATTAGCGACTCTGTTTCAGACTCAAAGCGCCACTGCGTCTCACTCGTCAATTACGACTAAGTCAACGACACTTGGCATCCCGCAACAATTGAAGGAAGCTCTGGTAAGTTTGTTCTTTGAAGGCATATCCCTTCCATTCCATTCAGATCCAGACTTTGGTTGGCGGAGCTCTATCTGAGGGACAATATACTGCTTATACGGGCCTGGTGATCACGCCACTTTGGCCATGGTCTACAACGAATATCCCAGCAAAGCATGCGCTATCTGCTCAAACTGCGCTTCCGCTTTCCCCACCAGATTGCTAACGACGAGCATTTCACAGCACAGTTGACGAATTTTATTACTTCCCATGAGTGTCAGCATGTCGTCGAGTCGCCAAATGCCGGGCAGCTTCAAGCAGGAGCATGGAATACATCCTGTAAGTACCACTTCTTATTGTTTTGTTTGTCTTGTCGATTTGTATTTTGTACAAGAACCTGGAATCTATTGCCTGAGCAAAACCATGGCTAGGCTACTTCAGTGACAAATATCGAATGACATCGACAATCGTTCGCGTCGCGATTACCGACGCGTCTGTGAGACCCAGCATCAAGTGAAGGCTGGAGGAGGCATGTCTGTCGCTACAAGTTCACGGGAATACCAAGATGATGAGATGCAACCCGCGCAATATGCCTGTCGCAAGCTTGACCAGGTCAGGAGCTTGAAGGTGGACTGAGCAGGGTATCTCTTGTTTCACCATGACCGGGGCCGTCGCAGGGATCAGGGGAGGGGGTGAACAGCTCCAGCCTTCTTGACCAGATTCATTTCAAAACCCAAAAATGGGAGACGGACCAGGCTGAGGCGGAACATGCGACATATCTTTCCTAACGGCCGCGTTGAGGGAAACGGCCAGTGGCCTCGCATGCACTAGCCACACCGTTCTGTTCAAGCCATCAAGCTATATTCTGGACGTAACGGGATTGCAGACACTGTTACAACTGCCCTTCACCAGCAATCACGAAACCCAAAATTTGGGTTTCCGAGGTGCCACAGAAGCGCCACCAAGGCCAAAGTTTGGCTGCTATCCACTTAACGGTCGCGAGGCTGGCGGCACAAGAGAGTGCAGGTGTCAGTCAACCTGCCGACCAAGTTGCCCACCACACCAAACAATCCAAATCTCGTCAATGACGCGCCCCGGCTGCGCGGAGCAGCACCCGGTGGATGATGCTTGGGAAAGACGCCGAGAAGGACGCTTAACTCAGCTGAGAAACGTCTTAATCTTCTTTTTGAGATGACAATACGCGACCCAGAGCACCAGAACAGCAAACGCTTGGCGACCCTGACCGCACTATTCTAAGTGGGTATAGACTGTATCGACGGTGCTCTTCCTGTGGGGCGCTGGGCTGCAGATACTGGTCTGCCCATTCTGATTCAGGGTGTGGCAGAACGGTCATCAAATGTCAAAAGTCGAGAGAGGGAATAACAGGACGCGACGTGAAGAACTGAACGCACGAGCTCGCCTACATGCATCATTTACACTGCGGTCATCAGCATCACCACCAGTGGTGACGTACTGCATTGATATCGAGCAAGCGGCCTCTTGCAGGAGCAGGCTGCAATATCCACAGTCGCAAGCCTCGAGGGCTCAGTTCATCTAGAAAGAATCAAGCACCTATACGCGAGATTTCGCGCATCAAAGTGTGGTACTCTGCAGGTACCTGGACCCGGACGGAATTCTGTACACCATTGCTCCCGCAGTCAGTGGCCGTTGCGCGTCAGTCGAGTTAAAGCTCAAGTGTCTAGCCGGGCCATTTTGGGGGCGGGCCAGCGCGAATGACCAGGGGATTGGAGATGGGACCATCAAAGTCGACGGTTGAAAAGACGTTACCCACACCGCCTGTGGCCAAAATAGGATCACCAAGGAAAAGCCAATCCCGGTGTATTCCTGGCCTGTTGGCTAGCCCCGGTTCTCGTGTTCCCTATTGGGCAGCTCCTCCTTTCTGGGCGCCATGGTGAGGCGACCATTGGCCACTTAATCAAACCCAGCCGACCCCTGTCACGTTTCTTCCATGCGTTGTCCTCCCCGGAGACATCTACTTGGGTTGCCGACACACGCTAGGTACGTAACAGTACCTCGACTTGCAGGTACAGAGAGACAAGTACCTACCAGCAGCGCATCCTCATCATCTTACCCGTATCCTCCCTCTGTCCCCTTTTCCTGAGATTTGGATGGGTCGAGGTCTGAATGGGTGCGTAGCTGGAGTGTTCTTTTCCGGTTCTTTAAGTCGGGTTTGAGCTTTCACGGACACACCACCCCGGTTGCACCACTTGCACTCATTCCCACTCCTCATTGAGTGTCGCGGCTGTGGGCTTTGGACTGCGAGTTGCAGGCTGATACCTGTTACTGCTTAAGCTGGTGAACCCTTCTGAAAGGACGGTTAATACTAGTTGTCCACCGCTCCGCTCTCTTGATCCCAAAGTAATTTATGCTCCTGGGGAATCCTGCGACAGGGGTATGGTCGCGGACTGGCACACTTGCAGCACTCTCATACCATCCCTGTCCATTTCCAGGCAGACCCCTCCCCTCTTGACAGCATTTTACCTCTACTTGAACCCTGACCTGGTGGCGCCCGCTCAACTGCCAGACAAGCCTCGTACTCCTGGTTCCTATCCGCTGGCTCAACAGTTGCATCTTAATTGAGCACTTGCCTGCTCTGCCATCCCGTTAACCAGCTCATTACCCATGGTCCAGTCGCCCATTCTCTATTATCCACTTGGGATCATACCTTGTTCTCATCCCCATACTGCAATCTTGGTTCAAATACCCGCTCCCCTGCCCCTTCGTTTTCCCCCCCGTCGCCCACCCTCTAGCACACCCTTCGCTCGATCGATCTTGTCTTCTGGCGCTCCAAAGGCCTGCTCTCTTTTCCTCTTCCCTGGCACATGAGCTTCAACCTTCGCGTCGGGGACAGTTTGAAGGTACCCATTCCCAATCTCTTCTCCACCCACATCCAGCCCACC